>NC_037681.1:73353005-73413985 GCF_003255815.1 Theropithecus gelada | reverse complement strand
TATCAAACAGGAAGGACACCTACACCAAAACCCCATCAGTACATCACCATCATCAAAGACCAGAGGCAGATAAAACCACAAAGATGGGGAAAAAGCAGGGCAGAAAAGCTGGAAATTCAAAAAACACATGAAAGAATAACTTTTATTTTTAATCTAAGAAGGTTGATGGGAAAAGAGATGGTTTGAAAGTGAGTAGAAGAAACAAGTTAAAAGAACAGTTAGGGACTGGAAAAGAAAAATATTTCATTCAGACAGGATTCTTACTAAGGAAAAGATATTGCAAATGTATTTGAAACATACATGAAAGCAAAGTGGCTCTAGTAAAATTGAAGAGTAGAGAATTAAAGAGAAGTTATCAGGAAATGGAGGATTTTATATCACTTTTTGCCTTTTGCATATAATGTGAAGTAAGAAAAAGGAGTTGCCTAGGGCGTAGAGCGTATTTCTTAGTGTAGATGTGGAAGAGACCATTGTTAAAAAAAATTGGAACATCCTAAGGCAAAGCAAGGATAAGTACTAAGTCCAAATAACTGTGATTCACGACTCTGAAAGGACGAGAGAATAGGAAGAACAAAGTCATGCTTTGAATTAATTGCTTTTGCGGGATCTCAGCAGCTGGATGAGTATGCTACCTGGCTCTTTTAAAGTGGAAAATGATAACCACAAGAAAAGTATCCTTAATTTGCTTATGAGAGGACATGAAATTGCAGATAAAAATGGTGTTTTTACCGCATGTTCTCACTCATAGGTGGGAACTGAACAATGAGATCACTTGGACTCAGGAAGGGGAACATCACACACTGGGGCCTATTATGGGAAGGGGCGGGGGAGGGATTGCATTGGGAGTTATACCTGATGTAAATGACGAGTTGATGGGTGCTGACGAGTTGATGGGTGCAGCACACCAACATGGCACAAGTATACATATGTAACAAACCTGCACGTTGTGCACATGTACCCTAGAACTTAAACTATAATAATAAAGAAAAAAAGAAAAAAAAGAAAATGGTGTTTTTGAATTTGGTGAGATTAGAAGGAACCTCAGGATGATGCTAAAGGCAGAGAAAATAGAGAAAGGGGCAGGAAGAAACCAATTGTCATCTAGCTAAAATCACATAATTTTGTAACTGAAAAATGCTTTAGAACATATTGACTTCAATGCCTTTATTTTGCAAATGAGAGAGCTGAGTCCGAGACTCTAATCTGACAGACTCCCAGTTCACTGGCCTCTAGTCACTCTATCATTTTGCTTGCTTTCTTGTTCTGGGGTTTTTGCAGGTGCCTTGTGCAAGACGCTTGGAAATCGTTGCTGGAGGATGGGTTTTCCAAAGCCTGGCTCTCAATCTTTCATGCTTCCATTCTTTGGAGCAAAATTAAATTTAACTTAAATTAATTAAAATGGAGTAAACCCCAAAATTCTGTTTCTTAGTCACAATAGTCATTATTTCAGGCAACTAGACACATATGCCTAATGGTACCATATTGGGCAGTGCAGCTAAAGAGCATTTCCATAGTTGAAGAAAGTCCTACTGAAATTGAACAATGTTGTGCTAGAGACTGTGGTTCCATATGGGTGGCTTTTAGTCATAATTTGTACCTAAAATTTAGGTATCTATTTTTATTTTCCAAAGCAATAAATTCCCACCGGAGTTAGGAAATATGAATAGTAGTTTCTTTTTCTCAACCATAAACAGCTAACTGGAGATGTTACCTTATATTAATCTCCTATGCTCATTGTGTTTCACCTTCTTCATTGGAAATGTGAAAATAGATGATTGCTAATCTCACAGAGATATTGATAGGGACATCTAGAAAGCTTCAAATACTTTATAATGATGAGATTTATTGTTACTTTTATGGTTAATAAAGATAACATGTTTTTATATCCATTTTATGAAGACACATCAGCTTGGCTTTGCTTTTTTCCCATTTTCAGACATATATGCTGTTTTTTGGAGTCCTAGTTATTTTTCTGCAGTCCTTAATCACGTTTACAGCATCTGAGTAATGGTATGGGCCTTGTGCATTTATTGTTTAAGTAATGTATACAAACTAATATTTAGAGTAATGGTAAGGGCCAAAGAGTGTTTAAAGTTAAGATATGATAGAAATCTTGGAGTAGACACACCAGGTTAAATTAAAATTAAGTTCTGGTCTCACAGTACCTGATTAATGATTTGTATTCATTTCTCAAACCACTAGTTTTATTTTTCTTTTGAAAAAAGCACAGACAAGAATGTTCCCTTTTTTATCCATGTAGGTAATTGGTGATCCAGCTAGCCAGTTACCCACAAAATATTGGAGTAGTGAGCCCTTTTGGAAGCTACTAGACTCTGAAAAATTGGCCTAAAGGCAACTCTTTGCTAAAAGTATAATCAGGTACTTTGAAAGGCTGGCTCTTTTTCTTCTTTTCCACTCATTCATCTGACATACACCATCTGTCAGGTCATGCTGGGTTGCTTCTGTCAACCTTCCACACATCTTGAAAGAGAGAGCTTTTGAAGGTTTTTATTTCTCATGAATTTCCCCATGAAAATGCAGAGGGTTTCTTATTGGATCACCATTACTATTTATAGAAGACCAGGAGCTAGTGTGTATCCACAGAAGTAGTAGTTCGCTTAGGCTGCCAATACACATGATTAATCATGGAACTACCCTACACAACAATTATTGACCTGCTCAAGTGGTCTATCCTGGTGCTTACAAAACTTAATATACATAGGAAATCACCCAGGGATCTTGCCAAAGTGCAGAATTCTGATTCAGTAGATCTGGGGTGGGACCTGATTCTGCATGTCTAACAATCTCCCAGGTTACATGTATGCTGCTGATTTGTGGACCATACTTTTAGTAGGAAAAATAAAATATATTAGAATAAATGTAATGATTTGAAGTGACTCCATAGAGTGATTAAAACACAAGCAAAAGCAATAATAATCACATTTTTCTCAGTTATTTGCAGGATTAGTATGCATTATCTCGTTTAGAACACGTAATACTGTGAATTAAGACAGATGTTGTGGCTGTATATTTCTGTGTAGCCTACTGATCCAAAATGTAGTGGCCTAAAGTAAATGACAACATTTATTTTGTTCACAGATCTGAAATTTGAACAGGGCTAAGTGTGCAGAGCTTGTCTGAGCTGCACCAGACATAATTTGGGGCAGCTCAGATGCTAAAAAATGGAATAATAAAGGCATACTCATTCATTTGTCTGATGGTTGATGCTACAAGGTAGCTGGCATCGCCTTAGTTGAGGCTGTAGCCAGACCACGTACAAATTGTTTTTCCGTGTGGGTACTTGACTTCTTCACAACATGGCACCTGGGTTCCTTGGATGAGCGCCTCAGGAGAACCAGGGGAAAGCTCAATAACTTTTATCAGTTAGCCTTGGATGTCACATAGATTCAGTTGTGTCATAGTTATAGACCTTACCATATTCAAGGAGGTGAAATACAGACAATACTTCTCAATAGAAGAAGGCCAAAGTTGCATTTTTAACAAGCACTTATGCAACATTTGGCAACCTTTGAGAAATGCAATATCACAACAGGTAATATGATCCTACTTTACTGATGAAAATAACTGAGGGACTATAAAGGTGGTCTCTCATTATAGGATTCAGTGGACAAAAGACAGTTTAGGAGTCTATTTAAATATGTTATATAGATTTTGTAAAGTCTAGAGTGACATGCATAGGTAAGACAGAATAGTGTAGTGTTTAAGGATATGGGTTTGAACTCTAGTTTCCTTATTTCCCAACTATGTAACTTTGGACAAGTTGTTTAATATTTATTATATTTGCTATCTGTGTTAGTAAAATCAGGATTTTATCTGCTGGAGACAGTTCTTGGCAGACTTAAGTGAATTAGGATTTGTAAAGCTCTAGGTCTCCTGCCTGACAGATAATAAATGCTTATGAAATGATAACATTTTTATCACCACTGTCATTTCTACTGATATTACCTTTAAGGAAATAACAGGGCTTTTTTTTTTTCTTTTTCATTGAAATAAGTACATTTTTGTTTGTTTTGTCCACTATAATTGAATAGTATATATTCACTTTTTTCCACTATAATTGAATAGTATCACTGACTTAAAAAATTGTGACGTTTGTTATGGGGTAGCTATTGCAGGAAGGAAGACAGTGTGAGAGCTTAAATGTTTTTAGTAACATCTGATACAGATGGAGCTTCAGAGAAAAACCCCACTTTGGAAATGACTCCAAGAAGCACATCTGTGCATTCATGCCTTAATTTAGCTTAGTTCTTGAAGGTGTGGATCATCATATGATTCCTTTATCCTGCATAGCACCTGGTGAAGGATCTGCACAGATCAGATGCACAGTAGGTATTTATAGGCATAGTTGATTAATTTTCAATTGCTTCTCTTTTTTTATGAGAGGGACTACTTAGTAGTGACTTGATAAACAAATAATAATATAAGGCAGATTTTCTGTGATTGCTACAATCTATTTTTCCTATTCCAGAGTGGATATTCTGTCACAGTGATTATTTGATATTTTAGTTGGGGTTTCTGGTTGTAATTGTGAGCCAGTGTGTAAGAAAATATTCAATTAGCATCAAGAGAACAGATAATGCATATGAGTGGGGAGAACTATCAAGTCTTTGCTCACAGATTCCTAACTGGTTTTCAGTTTCTTCCTGGAGCTACAGATAGCAAATTATTTAGTTTCAATGTTCTTCAAGATAAAGCGGGCAATGGTGGTGTAGGGAGAATCAGTGGTGTCTGTATATATTAAAGTGTCTCATTTGATGATGGATTCACTTTGGTGTAGGTGTTCCTAATATCAGTGATTTTTCTCTCATCTGTGTTAGATTTTTCTGTTTACTTCTAAGGAAATTATTTTCTTCCTGAAGAAGAAAAATAAAAATGACTTTCTCTCTCCCACATACAAACACTCACGCATAAACTTATAATTGAAAGAGTCAAGCGAAGAGAGAAGATATAAAAAGCAAACAATATTCTATCAACTTTTTTCACATGTGAATGTATTATAATATTAAAAAGTGTTTGTAGGCCAGGCACCTTTGTGTGAGAAGTCCCAGGATACCATTGTAATGGGTTCTAAATACACAGTTGCCTGGGTACTTGATGGTATTGTATTTCCAAACTGGGAAAAGAAATTTTATCAGAAAGAAAATAGCTGTTTTTGACAAGTTTGGAGGCTATGAATGATAGATCAAGTGTTTTGCTCTTCTTGCATCAGCATTTTCGCTAACCTCTGGCTCAGAATAATATACTAAGGTATTATTTAATTTCTGTTCAAATCTAGATGAATACATCTAAAAATCCCTCCAAAAGCAATATTGTTATTCCTCTTTTCAGCATATTTTTGAGACTGTATCTTAGCCATCTTTTTATATTTGGCATCTACTGCAGTAAAGAAAATTTCATTCATTCATTCATTCATTCATTCATTTATTAATTCATGTATTCATTAAGTATTTTGTATTGAGGATAGTAAAAATGTACAATAGAGTCTTTCAGAGAGATGACAGTGCACTGGAAAATCAAGAAAGTGTGCAGGTGACTCCAATACAATGTGATAAGGTCTGTGGAATGGCACGTAGAAAGCTTTGTAGTACAGAAGAAGAAGAATTAATTTTTACTGCCTTTAATGAACCTATGAAGGTACAGAAATAATACAAAATAAAATGGTAGTACAGAAACAATGTAAAATAAGCTAATTAAATTACTCAAAAATCTTTAATAGGTTACTGTATAATTTACCGCTTCTTCAGTTTATTTGATTTTGATTTATAATCACAGTCAATTAGTAACTCAATGAAACCATAAAATTTCAAGGTAAATAGAAGGGAAAGAGAGGGAAATAGTTAATGAATTTTCTCTATAACATTTTTTAAGTCTCTATCACCATTAATGAGCTAGGAAGTTGTACTATGATTTAAATCTTTTTGGAACACACATTAATTCAATTATCATTCAAGTAACAACCACAAAAGGGAGCACTGTGTAGATCTGTGGCAGAAACACGAAAGAAAAAGGCAATTTTCTAATTTCATTTAAGTCTTTTTATATATGCTGTGTGTGATAAAACATACATAAATAATTTTTTTTAACTTTTATTTTGGCTTCAGGGGTACACATGCTGGTTTATTATGCAGGTAGATTGCTTGTCACAGGGTTTGGTGTACAGATTATTTTGTCACCCAGGTAATAAGCATAATATCTGACAGGTAGTTTTTCAGTTCTCACCCTACTTCCTCCCTCGACCCTCAGGTAGGCCACAGATTCTGTTGTTTTCTTCTTTGTGTCCATATATACTCAGTGTTTAGCTACCACTTATAAGTGAGAACATGTGGTATTTAGTTTTCTGTTTCTGTTAGTTTGCTTAGGATAATAGCCTCCAGCTTTATCCATGTGATTGCAAAGAGCATGATCTCATTCTTTTTTATGGCTGCATAGTATTCCATGGTATATATGTACTACATTTTCTTTATTCAGTCTACCATTGATGGGCATTTAGGTCAATTCCATGTGTTTGCTGTTGTGAATAGTTCTGCAATGAACATATGTGTGCATATATCTTAATGGTAAAACAATTTATATTTCTTTGGGTATATATGAAATAATAAGATTGCTGGGTTGAATGGTAATTCTGCTTCAAGTTCTTTGAGAAATCACCAAACTCCTTTTCATAATGGTTGAACTCATTTACACTTCCACCGACAGTGTATAAGTGTTCCCTTTCCTCCGCAACCTCACCAGCATCTGTTATTTTTTGATTTTTTTAAAATAATGGACATTCTTACAGATTTCAGATGATATCTCATTGTGGTTTTGTTTGCATTCTCTAGTGATAGTGATGATGAACATTTTTTCCATGTGCTTTTTGGCCATGTGTATGTCTTGTTTTGAAAAGTTTATATTCGTGTCCTTTGCCCACTTTTTAATGGGGCTATGTTTTGCTTGTAAATTTGTTTAAGTTCCTAATAGATTCCGGATATTAGACCTTTGCCAGATGCATAGGTTGCAAAAGTTTTCTACCATTCTGTAGGTTGGTTGTTTACTCTGTTGATGATTTCGTTTTCTATGCAGAAGTTCTTCTTTCAGTACCATTTGTCCATTTTTGTTTTGGTTGCAATTGCTTTTGGCATCATCATCATGAAATCTTTACACAGTCAACAATTCTTAGGTTATATTGCAAGGTTTGTGTAGTTTTTGGTTTTAAATTTAAGTCTTTATTCCACCTTGAGATGATTTTTCTATTTGGTGTAAGGAAGGAGCTCAGCCTCAGTCTTCTGCATATGGGTAGCCAATTATCCTAGCACCATTTATTGATTAGGAAGTCTTTTCCCAATTCCTTGCTTTTGTCCACTTTGTGGACAATCATATGGTTGTAGGTGTGTCGCATTACTTCTGGGCTTTCTATTCTGTTCCATTGGTCTATGTTTCTATTTTGTGCCAGAGCCATGCTGTTTTGGTTACTGTAGACATGCAGTATAGAAGTCCAGGAATGAGATGCTTTCAGTTTTGTTCTTTTTGCTTAGGTTTACCTCTGCTGTTCAAGCTCTTTTGGTTCCATATGAATTTTTTTTTAATTAATTAATTAATTAATTAATTTACAACCTCACTGTCACCCAGGCTGGAGTGCAATGGCAGGATCTCAGCTCACTGCAACCTCTGCCTCCCTGTTCAAGTGATTCTCCTGCCTTAGCCTCCTGAGTAGCTGGAATTAGAGGCACATGCCTCTACACCCAGGTAATTTTTGTATTTTTAGTAGAGATACAGTTTCACCCTGGTGGCCAGGATGGTCTTGATCTCCTGACCTCAAATGATCCACTTGCCTCAGCCTTCCAAAATGCTTTGGATCACAGGCATGACCCACTGTGCTCGACATCCATATGAATTTTTAAATAGTTTATTCTAATTCTGTGAAGAATATCATTGGTAGTTTGATACGTACAGCAGTGAATATTAAATTGCTTTGGGCAGTATGGCCATTTTAACATTATTGATTTTTCTGATCCGCGAACATGGAGTACATTTTTCATTTGTGTATGTTATCTCTGATTTCTTTGAGGAGTGTTTCGTAGTTGACATTGTACAGATCTTTCACCTCCGTGGTTTGCTGTATTCCTATGTATTTTATTCTCTTTGTGTCTGCTATAAATGGGATTGTGTTCTTGATTTGGCTCTCAGCTTGAATGTTGTTGGTGTGTAGGAAAGCAAGTGATTTTTATACACTGATTTTGTACTCTGAAACTTTTCTGAAGTTGTGTATCAAATTAAGGAGCCTGTGGGCAGAACACTATGGGATTTTCTAGATACAAAATCTATAAGTAGAGATAGTTTGACTTCCTCTCTTTCTATTTGGTTTCCTTTTATGTCCCACTCTTGCCTGATTGCTCTGGCCAGGGCTTCCAGTACTATCAATAGAAGCAGTGAGATGGTGCATCCTTGTTTTGTTCTGGTTTTCAAGGGTGGTTGCTTCCAGTGTTTGTCCAATTATTACAATGTTGGATGTGGGTTTGTCATGAATGGCTCTTATTATTTTGGGTGTTATTATTTTGCCAGATGTTCCTTCAATGCTCAGTTTATTGGGGTTTTTAACATGAAAAAGTGTTGAATTTTATCAAAAGCCTTTCCCCATCTATTGAGATAATCATGTGGTTTTTGTCTTTAGTTCTGTTTATGTGATGAATTATGTGTATTGGTTTGTGTTTATTGAACCAACCTTGCATCTCAGAGATCAAACTTCCTTAATTGGGTGGATTAGCTTTTTGTTTTGCTGCTGGATTTGGTTTGCTAGTATTTTGTTGGGGATTTTTGCATTGATGTTCATCAGGGACATTGGCCTAACATTCTCCTCTTTTGTGGTGTTCCTGGCAGGTTTTGGTATCAGGGTGATGATTGACTCATAATGTGAGTTATGGAGGAGTCCCCCATTTGCAACTTTTTGGAATAATTATTTCAGAAGGAATAATACTTTTTTTTTTTGAGATGGAGTCTTGCTCTGTCACCCAGGCTGGAGTGCAATGGCATGATCTTGGCTCCCTGCAATGTCCTGGGTAATTCTCTTGCCTCAGCCTCCCAAGTAGCTGGGACTACAGGCACATGCCACCACATCTGGCTAATTTTTTGTATTTTATTGGAGACGGGGTTTCACCGTGTTGCCCGGGCTGGTCTCAAACTCCTGATCTCAGGCAATCTGCCCACCTCAGCCTCCCAAAGTGCTAGGATTACAGGCATGAGCTGCCATGCCCAGCCAATACTAGCTCTTTTTTATACATCTGGTAGAATTTGGCTATGAATCTGCCTGGTCTTGGGTTTTTTTTGAAGCTATGTTTTACTGATTCCATTTTAGAACTTGTTATTGGTCAGGGATTCAGCTTTCTCCTGGTTTAATCTTTGTAGGTTGTATGTTTTCAGGAATTCATCAGTTTCTTCTAGGTGTTCTAGCTTGTGAGCTTGGAGGTATTCATAATAGTCTTTGCAGGTTTTTGTATTTCTGTGGGGTCAGTGGTAATGTCTCTTTTATTATTTCTGATTGTGTTTATTTGGATCTTCTTTCATTTTTTATTAGTCTAGCTAGCAGTCCATCTATCTTATTAATTCTTTCAAAAAACCATCCCTGGGTTCATTGATCTTTTGTATGGTTTTTCACATCTCTCTTTTTTTTTTTTTTTTTTTTTTTTAGCTGTGATTTTGGTCATTTCTTTTATTTTGTTAGTTTTAGACTTAGTTTGCTCTTGTTTCTCTAATTCTTCCACATGTGATGTTAGGTTGTTAATTTGGGATCTGTCTAACTTTTCGATGTGAATGTTTAGTGGTATAAACGTTCCTCTTCACACTGCTTTAGCTGTGTCCCAGATATCCTGATATGTTGTATCTTTGTTTTCAATAGTTTTAAAGAATTTCTTGATTTCTGCCTTAATTTCATTATTAACCCAAAAATTATTCAGGAGCATGTTCTTTGATTTACATGTAATTGTATGGTTTTGAGCATTTTTCCTAGTATTTATTTCTATTTTTATTGTTCTGTGGTCTGAGAATGTAAATAGGTATGATTTTGGGTTTCAGATTTTCTTTTTTAATTTGCTAAGGATTGTTTTATAACTACTTGTGTGGTTAATTTTAGAGTATGTGTCATGCACAGATCAGAAGAATGTATATTCGGTTGTTTTTGGATGAAGAGTTCTGTAGATGCTATTAGGTCCTGTTTATTAAAATCTGTATGCTCCTGTGTTGGGTGCATATATATTTAGAATAGTCAGGTCTTCTTGTTGAACTGAGCCATTACCATTGTGTAATAGTCTTCTTTGTCTGTTTTGATCTTTGTTGGTTTAAAACCTGTTTTGTCTGAAATTAGAATAGCAATCCCTGCTTTTTTCCGTTTTCTGTTTGTTTGGTAGATTTTTCCCCATCCCTTTACTTTGAACCTATAGGTGTCATTATATGTGAGACTGGGCTCTTAAAGAAAGCATACAATAGGGTCTTGTTTCTGTACCCAATCTGCCATTCTGTGCCCTTTAATTGAGTACTTAGCCTGTTTGCATTCTAGGTTGGTATTAATAGGTATGGATTTGATCCTGTCATCATATTGTTAGCTGGTTATTATACAGACTTGTTTGTGTGGTTGCTTTATAGTGTCATTGTTCTGTGTACTTATGTGTGTTTTTGTAGTGGCCAGTAATAGTCTTTTCTTTCCATATTTAGCACTCCCTTCAGGACTTCTTCATTCCCAGGGATGAAGCCAACTTGATAGTGTGGATAAGTTTTTTGATGTGCTGCTGAATTTGTTTGCCAGTGTATTATTGAAGATTTGTGCATCAACATTCATCAGGGATATTGTCCTGAAGTTTTCTTTTTCTGCTGTGTATTTTCCCAGTTTTGGTATCAAGATGATGCTGGCTTCATAAAACAAATTAGGGAGGAGTCTCTCCTTTTCAATTGTTTGGAATAGTTTCTAAAGAAGTGGTACCAGCTCCTCTTTAGCTGTGAATCTGTCTGGTCCTGGGCTTATTTTTAGTTGGTGGGCTAGTACTTACTGCCTCGATTTCAGAACTTATTATTGGTCTATTCAGGGATTCGACTTCTTCCTGGTTTAGTCTTGGTATGGCGGATGTGTCCAGGAAATTATCAATTTGTTCTAGATTTTTCTAGTTTATTTGTGTAGACGTGTTTATAGTATTCTTTGATGGTAGTTTGTATCTCTGATAGGGTCAGTGGTGATATCCACTTTATCATTTTTTATTTTGTTTACTTAATTCTTCTCTCCTTCTCCTTTATTAGTCTAGCTGGTGGTCATTCTGCTTTGTTAATTTTTTTTTTTTTAAAAAAAAACAACTCCTGGATGTATTGATTTTTTGGAGGGCTTTTTGTGTCTCTAACTCCTTCAGTTCTTCTCTGATCTTAGTTATTCCTTGTGTTCTGCTGGCTTTTAGATTAGTTTGTTCTTGCCTCACTAGCTCTCTTAATTGTGATGTTAGAGTGTTGATTTGAGATCATTCTAGCTTTCTAATATGGACATTTACTGCTATAAATTTGCCTGTTAACACTGTTTTAGTTGTGTCCCGGAGATTCTGGTACCCTGTCTCTTTGTTGTCATTGTTGTCAAAGAACGTCTTGATTTTTGTCTTCATTTCATTATTCACCCAGGAGTCACTCAGATCAGGTTGTTCAATTTCCTTGAAATTGTGTGCTTTTGAGTGAGTTTCTTAATCCTGAGTTATAATTTGATTGCACTATGGTATGAAAGGTTGTTTGTTTTGATTTCAGTTTTTATGCATTTGCTGAGAATGTTTTATTCCAATTATGTGGTCAATTTTAGGAAAAGTGCCATGTGACATTGAGAGGAATGTATATTCTGTAGATTTAGGATAGAGAGTTTTGTAGACATCTACTAGGTCCACTTGATCTAGAACTGAGTTCGATTGTGAATATCCTTGTTAATTTTCTGTCCTGTTAATCTGTCTAATCCTGGCAGTGAATTTTAAAGTCTCCCGCTATTATTGTGTGGGAGTCTAAGTCTCTTTGTATGTCTCTAAGAACTTATTTTATGAATCTGAGTGCTCCTGTATTGGCTGCATATATATTTAGAATAGTTAACTCTTCTTGTTCAATTGTTCCCTTTACCATTATGTAATGCTCCTCCTTGTCTTTTTTGATCTTTGTTGGTTCAAAGTCTGTTTTGTCAGAGATTAGGATTCCAACCCCTGTTTTTTTTTTTCTTTCCATTTTCTTGGTAAATTTTTAGCCTTTATTTTGCACATAAGATGGGTCTCCTGAATACAGCAAACCAATGGGTCTTGACCCCTTATCTAATTTGCCTGTCTGTGTCTTTTAATTGGGGGCATTTAGCCCATTTACATTTAATGTTGATGTGTGAATTTGATCCATCATCATGATGCTATTTGGTTATTTTGCTCACAAGTTGATGCAGTTTCTTAGTGTCATTGATCTTTACATTTTGGTATGTTTTTGCAGTGGCTGGTACCAGTTTTGCCTTTTCATATTTAGTGCTTCTTTCAGGAGCTTTTGCATGGCAGGCCTAGTGGTAACAAAGTCCCTCAGCATTTGCTTGTCAGGAAAGGATTTCATTTCTCCTTCACTTATGAAGCTTAGCTTTGCTGGATATGAAATTTTGGGTTGAAAATTCTTGTCTTTAAGATGTTGTCCTGGTGTGGTGGCTCACATCTGTAATCCCAGCACTTTGGGAGGCTGAGGCTGGTGGATCATGAGGTCAGGAGATTGAGACCATCTTGGCTAACACAGTAAAACCTCATCTCTACTAAAAATACAAAAATTTAGCCAGGCATGGTGGCATGAAGCTAAGGCAGAAGAATCACTTGAACCTGGAAGGCAGAGGTTGTGGTGAGCCGAGACTGCACCATTGTACTCTAGCCTAGGTGACAGAGGAAGACTCTGTCTCAAAAAAAAAAAAAAAAAGTTGAAATTTGGCTCCCAGTCTCTTTTGGATTGTAGAGTTTCTGCTGAGAAGTCCGCTGTTAGTCTGAAGGGCTTTCCTTTGTATGTGATCTGGCCTTTCTCTCTGGTTGCCCTTAACAGTTTTTCCTTCATTTCAACCTTGGAGAATTGGATGATTATGTGTCTTGGGATTGATCATTTTGCAGAGTATCTTGATAATGTTCTCTGTATTTCCTGATTTTGCATTTTGACCTGTCTTGGTAGTTTGGAGAAGTTCTCTTGGGTAATATCCTAAAGTGTGTTTTCCAGCTTCTTTTCATTCTCCCCATCTCCTTCAGGTACTCCAATCATTTGTAGGTTTGGTCTTTTTATAAAGTCCCATATTTCTTGGAGGCTTTGTTCATTCTTTTTCATTCTTTTTTCTCTATTCTTGTCTGCGTGACTTATTTCAGTAAGGTGGTCTTCAAATTCTGTTATCTTTTCTTCTGCTTGGTTGATCTGGCTGTTGATACTTGTATATGCTTCATGAAGTTCTCATGCTGTGTTTTTCAGCTCCATCAGGTCATTTATGTTCCTCTGTGAACTGATTCTAGTTAGCAATTCCTCCAACCTTTTATCAAGGTTCTGAGCTTCTTTGCCTTGGGTCAGAACATGCTCTCTTAGCTCAGCATAGTTGTCTATTACACATCTTCTTTAGCCTACTTCTGTCAATTCGTCCATCTGATCCTCCATACAATTCTTTGCCCTTGATGGAGACAGTGTGATCATTTTGGGGAGAAGAGGGACTCTGGCCTTTGGGGTTTTCAGCATTTTGTTGTTGTTCTTGATTCTTTCTCATCATCATGAGACTGTCTAGTTTCAGACTTTGAGGCTGCTGACCCTTTGATGGGGTTTTTGTGGGGCCTTTTTTGTTACCTTTTTGTTGCTTTCTGCTTTTTGTTTTTCTTGCAATAGTCAGGTCCCTCTTCTGTAGGGCTGCTACAGTTTGCTGGGGGTTCACTTCAGGCCCTATTCATCTGATTCACTCCTGTGTCTAGAGATGTCACTCAAGGAGGCTGAAGAACAGCAAAGATGGGTGCTTGCTCCTTCTTCTGGGACCTCTGACCTCGAGTGGCACCAACCTGATGCTAGTAGGATCACTCCTTTATAGGGTGTCTGATAACTCCTGTTACAGGGTGTCACCCAGTTGGGTGGCATGGGAGCAGAACCTGTTTAATGAAGCACTTTGTCCCTTGGAAAGGGTGTGCTTCACTCAGGGGGAACCTACTCCTCTGTGCTGCCTGGATTCCTCAGAACTACCAGGAGTATAGGCTAAGTCTGCTGGTTCACAGAGACTGTGGCCACCCCTCCCCCTAGGGCCTCAGGCCCAGGGAGATCCGAATTCTGTCCCTGAGCCTCTGGCTGGAGTTATTGGAGGTCCTGCAGGGAAGCTCCACCCAATGACAAAGGATGGGTCAGGTTTATCCCTGAAGAGGCCCTCTGGCTGCAGACTGCCACAGTTGTTGTGTTGGGCTGTGAGGACAAGCCTTGGAACCAAGCAAACTGTCCAGTCTCCCTGGCTGCAGCAGGGGAAAAGGGCTTCTTGGAGCTATAGAAATGGGTGTCGCCCTTCCCCTGCCCAGGGAGCTTAATGTGTTATCAACTTTAAGTATTTTATCAATCACTAAAAATTATTTTAAATAATGTGTATTAAACATAAAAAACGGACATTTTTGGAATACCTTAGTTAAGGTTTGTTATGTATGCTTATTATTTTGAGGGATGAATATTTTAATCTAGAAATTCTGCCAGTCAGGCTCTTTCAGCTCTTTTAGAGTTTAAGAGTTTTTGACCATGAAGGTAGAAAAACTGTGTATACCTATACCTGTTTCTATATATATACCTGTGTGTGTGTGTGTGTGTGTGTATACCTACACACAGTTATATATGTGTGTGTATATATATACACACACACACACACACATTTTTATATACATATATATACAGTTATACACACCCAGTTTTTTATATATGTCCTGGAGATATATATACATACACATGTGTGTGTGTGTGTTTATACGTGTATACATGTATTTCTGGTTTCCAATGATCTTGACCAAGAGAGTATCATTCTTTATGTCACAGTTTCTATAATAAACAGCATATGAGAGAACTCAACATGCATTAGACCTAATGGTATAACTTGAGTTTTTAATTATAACACATTAGATGAATAACAGTGTTTATATAAACCAGAGAGGATAAAACCCTAATTTATAAGTTATGTAATATAATCTGGCTACATGAGCCATCTTTCCCCTTCCCTGAGCTAAAATTTCTAGCTTTGTTCCTTATAGTGATTTAAATACAGAGGTAATTGCGTAGTTTTCTTTGATGTAACACATGCAAACTTAAGCTTTAGAAATTGTGTATTTAACCCTCTTACTATGATCTGCTCATTGAGCAAATAATTTATTCAATTTTGGCTGAGCATGGTCCGTATTGTTGATTAACTATTATCAAATGAACGCTTGTAAATTGGTTTAAAAAAAAAAAAAAAAAACTTGAGTAAAATATTGGCACGAGAAATCTCATGGTAACAGCCCATACCAGCCAACAACATTGGTGTTTGAAATAACTGTTTCTAGTAACTGATGACCTGTTTTAAATAATATGATTTCCAATTCAAATATTTATAGCCATTCTACTTGGGAAAAGTTAATCTAAGAAGTTTTTAATTTACTCTTAAAATAACCCTGATCTGGGAAAGAAAGACATTTATAAGGCAAATAGAGGCGAGAATGGGAGTTTGAAATAAGTGATACTTTTGTCACAGGATAGGCTACACAGCGTTACTTATTAAACATGTCAGATCTTTTTGAACTCTAACATAGCACTATTGAGTGTTTAATAACTTTCTTCTTCTGAAGACAAAAATCAAATGCCCTTTAGGTGCATGGATTTGAAGTACTTGTTCATTTGTAAAAGTTAACATGTCATGCCTATCACTCAGGTCCTCCTAATTTTTTTCTCTAATCTTAGAAATAACAAAATCAGGTGCATGGATTTGAAGTACTTGTTCATTTGTAAAAGTTAACAAGTCATGCCTATCACTCAGGTCCTCCTAGTTTTTTCTCTAATCTTAGAAATAACAAAAACAAACCAAGTTAACAGGATTATTCATTAGTTACTTTTGTATCTTCAGACACCAGTTGAAGATCAACAATTTCATTTCTTTATTTAGTAGCTTGTCAGTTTCTGAGAATTAAATGCTATTTCTTGTTTTCAAAATGTTCAGAAAATAAAAAACATGTTTTTGTGCCTTTCTTTGTAGATACTCATGTACTTTCTGTATTTGACAAAGTTGTTGATTAACTTATTCCTAGATTTTGTGAACATTAGTTGCATATTCTGATACTGACTATAAAAAAGAACAAACCTCCAATATTTTCTTAGAAACTGTTAGGTGTCCTTGACTAAATAATGTCTATGAATCCAGAATATAACATCTGTTTCACTGCTTTGATCTGAATACTAGTAAATGGAGATACTGGGAATGTGGGAATATAACTACGCTTTGGTTGATAATTTGTCATTTCTAGATACTAGCTCTCCTGAAGCTAACAGAATTTTACAGAATTCTACGGAACAGTGTGTTTACACCAAATCCACCAACCTATTTATGCAGTGTTTCTTTGTTGTCGGTTTTTATTTGTTTGTTTGTTTGTTTTGTTTTGTTTTGTTTGGACAGAGTCTTACTCTGTCGCCCAGGCTAGAGTGCAGTGGCATGATCTTGGCTCACGTGCAGTGCTTTTTTATTACAGTTTCCTATTTCTTTATAAATCTAATAGCAGTAGTTTTTTCATTACTGCTTACTTGATTGATTACTATCCAGATACTATTAGTCAAAGCATCTGCTTAAGTTTTTCACTGAATGTTTCCCTGTTGCACAATAATATAAATAGTTCACAAAAATAAATAAGGTTTTGTGATCAAATACATTTGGGATATGCTGATGATACATACTCTTTTTGGAAATTCACAAAGCATGCTATCATCTTCCAGGTTCTGAAAAGTTCAATAATGAAGAAACCTATTTTACCTTGTTTAGAGATTTTCTAAAATAACAGCAAAGCAATGACTAATATCCTGGAAACATAGCAATGGGGAAACATACTTTGGGAAACAATGTGATATAGTATATCAGAGATGTAATTGTCACCAGAATAAAAACTTCACTTCACATCAAAATTTTCTAATAATCTTTTTAGTTTAGTTGTAGTCTTTGTTAGAGATTAAGGTTCAACAAAAAATGTATATTCATCTCTACTTCCAGAGGGACTGAATTCAAAGGTACAAGATGTTATTCTCTAGCTGGCACCATGACTGGGTCTTCTATAGGCTCCTTCCACTTGTTTATAAGGAGCACTGCTTTTGAATGATAGAGAATGTGCTAAGATTTGTACATGCCCAGGGTATATACCCGTTGTCTTACTCCTTTAATTATTAAATTCCCTGGTCAGAGGCAGTGTTAACTGAAATACCTTAATACTGCAGTAACTTTGCTAGCAGAAGCATGGTAAACAGGGAAAGCATATTCATATCCTGAATAAGTATCTACTCCAGGAAGGACAAGTCTTAGTAGGTGGAGTCAAAAAGTAACAAACTGCAATCAGATTCCCGGAATTTTGATATCACATCAGAGTCAAGACTGATATCTGCTTTGGAATACTGGGTACCCAGCAGCAACAGTAGTTAGATCAGCCACGTTGTGGGAAAGTCCAATTTATAGAGTCCTTGCATAACCTCTGTTTCCACCATTGTGACCCCTTTGTTTATGAACTTTTGAGCAAGGACACAAGTATCCAAGTAGACAGATTTACATACAGAATTTGCATATACACACTATGACACAGAATTGGTCACCCACCTATCTGATTACTGAGAGTGTCTTCCAAAGCAGGTATGCTTTGATGAACATTTAGAATGGATGTAGACGTTCTTACA
Organism: Theropithecus gelada; assembly: GCF_003255815.1. NCBI lineage: Eukaryota > Metazoa > Chordata > Mammalia > Primates > Cercopithecidae > Theropithecus > Theropithecus gelada. The sequence goes on along the minus strand of NC_037681.1, from coordinate 73,396,084 downwards.
CTCTATTCTCATTCTGCGAGGCTCACCCACGAGACTCTTTTCAATATTCTCCTTTCCTCAAGTCTTCAATCTCATAATTTCCAAGTCCCTGTCAAACCTTTGGCAAAGAAGACAATGAGATGCATTGCAGCCCTCCACTTCTAGCTGGAGCCAGAATATCGTGAGGAGTCATCTCTAAACCAGGTTCAAATATGTTTTTCCTCGTTCACTGGTTCTGGGGGCACTTCTCATAAAGAGTGGTGAAGTAAGTGGCAATGCAGCAAGCATAGGTGCACTGCAGGTCTTAACCACCCATTCATAACACTTGCGGGTGACTTCTTTAGGGCTTAATTCAGCCTGATTGTGTATGTAACACAGCCACTTGATGATGGCATGCCATTGAACAGGCTTAGCGTTTGGCAGACCAGATAGCAACCAGTTTATGTCAGGTAGTGAGACAGCCAGGCGGGAAGGTGTCCCTGGAAAAACCCCAGTGGGCCTGAGCGCTGAGAGGAGTGCACACTGGGGTGAAGCCACAGAAGTGTTCACCATTTGGAGCGGGGAGGAGCCTGGCCCCTCCTCTTCCTGGGTGGAACCTGGGATTCAGTCTGCAAGGTAGAAAGCACACTAACAAGACTCTCTCTGGCCAGAGTCCCTGTTTTCCTTTTCACCTAGTAAACCCTACCCTCCCTCCTTACCCTTCAAATTATCTGTGAGCTTGATTGTTCATGGCTGTGTGACAAGAATCCAAGTCTTTTTTTTTTTTTTTTTTTTTTTTTCAGATGGAGTTTCACTCTTGTTGCCCAGGCTAGAGGACAATGGCAGCATCTTGGCTCATTGCAACCTCCGCCTCCAGGGTTCAAATGATTCTCCTGCCTTAGCCTCCTAAGTAGCTAGGATTATAGGCACCAGCCACTGCACCCGACTAATTTTTGTATTTTTAGTAGAGACGGGGTTTCACCATGTTGGTCAGGCTGGTCTCGAACTCCTGACTTTAGGTGATCCATCTGGTTTGACCTCCCAATGTGCTGAGATTACAGGCAAGAACCACCACAGTGGCCAAGGATCCCTGTCTGTAGCTGAACTAAGAAAAGAATCCTACAACGGTAGCTCAGGTTGCATAATCATTTGTTTTTCCAAGGGCAGCCATTTCATTTCCACCAGGACTGAGTTGTCATGATGATAGAAAATATGAATGAGGTATTCATTATATGTCAGACACTTTCATAAACATTTTTTGCTCATTAATTTCTTTAATCATCACACTGAAACTATGAAGTAAGTATTATTGTTGCCCCTGTTTTTCAGAAAGGAAATGTGGCACAGGTAGTTTAAGTGTCCTGTCCATTGTCCTATAGCTAATAAGAGAGCATTAGAAGATTCAAACTCAGACAGTCTGGCTCAAAAGACTGCACTCTTAATACCTCCCTGCACTATATCACCTCAGTTCTAAGCAAGGAGCTATTTCTTGAAAGCAAATAGTTGTTTGAAGAAAAAGACATGACTGCTTTACCATAGTCTAGGCCATTCCAGTGATTGCCTTTTAGGACATGCCAAAGTTTGTATGTAGTGTTCCCTTCTGTCACAGTCACTTTGAGATTGGTCATGAAGTCCAAGTGGTATTAAATTCTAAGTATCTGGGAGTATTATGATCCAAGCACACTTAAAATAAACCTTACAAATCAACTATTAAAACTAAGTCATGGTCATCATATCAAAATAGCATTGCTCTTTAAGCTCACATTACATATGTTTTCTTAGGCAGTTTAAATTGTCCATTAATTTCCATTATTGTTTATTTTATTAGCAGCCAATGTTTTTTATTTCATTCACCATATCCTGCCATCTTGTCTTAATTCTTTGCCTCTGAGCTGAAAATAAAATACAACAGAGATCTGTCTCTATCAATGAAAGACCTATCTACTTTTGAAAATTTTAAAACTGCTCTTTATTTAGTCACCATTAAGATGATAGAGACTCACATATGTTCATACAAATATGAGCTGTTCTCAAACATCAGGGCATTACAAATAGAAAGAGAGCTAATATTTCTGCTCTAATTTTTACCTTTGTCTTTAAAATACATTTTTATGACTCCCATAAGCAGGACCAAAGAAACAGAATTTCTTTAAATTATGCAGGATACTTGAAGCTGTCTCCCTCAGGACCCAAAACAAACTTCAATGATTTGAATGCTGAGGACATGACATGACCCTCCAAAATATTTTTTCAAAGTTTAACTTTTTTAAAAAAAGTTCACCACTTTCAGCAGTTTGGATTCAAAAAGAATAAGAGCATGCAAAATCATAGCTGAAACTATAAATTCTTCAGATTATTTCAGCAGTTCCTTTTTATGATGGACTTGCCTATCAGTTTGTCTCCTTCCATCATGCCTGGCCAGTTGATGCTAAAACACTGCCCTCACCCTCAGCCCTGCCTTGGTCATTGAATTAGTACCAGCTGGTATTTCATTTTCTTGAGGACCAAACTGTGAAACAGTTAATCTAGAAAACTAATCACACTATGTTACTTGTTGTTGTGTATATGTATGTCTTTTTCACTGGATTTTGAGTTATTCATGTCCTGTTTGCCTTTGAAATTCCTGCTATTTCTTACAATGTGTTAGAATATAGTAGAAGTTCAATTTGTGTTTATTGCATTAAGAAATTTCTGGGGACAAAATTCACAACTTTAGAGTGACAGCAGATGTGGTGATTTCAGGACAATGATGTCATTTAAAGACAGCCCAGAACTTTGGGCAGTTTCCTACTTGTCATATTGTCGATCGAGTTCAAGTGGGGACAAACATTGTGCTTATTTGGCAATTGGACTCCAAACTCTGTGAGCAAGGTGTGAATTTATTTCTCAGAATTTTGGGTACCAATTACCTTGAAAAACATACCTTATAGAATCTCAGAGTAAAGATAATCATAAAACTTCTAGTACAGTACTTTTCTTTTTTTTTTTTTGTATCTTTTCTTTGATCCCTTCTCATAAAAGGAAACAGAAGATAAAGTAGCTTTCCTACCTTGTCTGATATTTACTCTTCTAGTTAAGCATATGTTTAATCCATGGAAGAAAATTTATTTTTTCAAAATCAATTATTAATTTCTTACTTTATACACCTACAATTTAATGGGCACCAACAAGTGCTAGATTCTTTGACAGGGAAGATGAGTGTAAAAATAATAAGACAAGCATTTCCTCCCTCTTCACCATCCCTGTGCAGATTTTGCTTTAGTAAGTGGTAGAATATGAGTCTCTGGCTCTCAGTCTCTAGAGTGACACCAATAATTCTTAGATTGGTTTTTACTTTGGGCAGGGGGAAAAGGGAAGAGCACTATGTTTTAGTGAAATGCTTTTGAACTAATGTGACCTGTGTAGAATCAATGGGAAATGAATGGAAGAGATAAAACTGTGTGGAATTATTTCAGAACTCTATTCTAGAACCACTTTATCAGAATGTTATAAGCCAGATTAGTGCTCTGCATTCTTATTTTTTATCACAATAGGTTGTCAAAATGATGAAACACAAGCTATACTCTAATGCAGTTTGTCCAATGTGTCAGTCTATTGTTTAATTAAAGAAATTCTACTTCTTTACAGAAATCCTGTTTTAATTAGATCATTTTCCTCAATTACTGTTAACCTCTTCCTACTTATTCTAGAAACAAGATCAATCCACTTTATTGTTTTCACTAATAAAATATAATATAATATTGCTACTGTATTACCTTATCGCCCCTGACACACCTGAACTCCTTCTGAGTGTTCGAGAAGATGCTTCTGCCATTGAGACTATTATTGAACCGTTTTTTTCATCATTTTTCCTCTGTAAAACATGCCAACTCACAGATTCTCAGAGATAATCTCTATTGCAAAAATATTATTTTATTCTAGTGTAATAAAGACAGAATCAAGAGTTTAAATTATCACTAGAACATACCAACATTGAAGTTTAATATTGGTAAAGTATTCATGGTTGTTTTTCATATGATAATACAGATATTATATTAAGATACTTTTAATATATTTAAAGTCTTATTATATACAAAGTTTATTATTTATTTAAAGATTATGTTAGATTAAAAAAATTGACTCTCTAGCCAATTATATTTGTGGGATCGTGTCTACTATAAGAGTGCAGGATTGTAATTGAGGGAGGAGAAACCCAAATTACACTTATTAATTTTTTGTAAAACGCTATAATGGAGAAGACACAACACAAAGAGAATCTCAGTCTAAATTGGAAGAGGCATAAACCAACTAATAAATCTATTAATTGATAAACATTTTTCAATAAAGTTATTCAGTTTATACTGAAAGATGCTGTGAGAAATACATGAACTCTCCACCATCAAGCAAGCAATCTTTTTTTTTTTTTTTCTTTTTGGAGACGGAGTCTCCCTCTGTCCCAGGCTGGAGTGCAGTGGCATGATCTCAGCTCACTGCAACCTCCGCCTCCCGGGTTCAAGAAATTATCTTGTCTCAGCCTCCCGAGTAGGTGGTAGCACAGGCACCTGCCACCACGCCTGGCTAAGTTTTTGTATTTTAGTAGAGATGGAGTTTCACCGCGTTACCCAGGCTGGTCTCAAACTCCTGATCTCAGGCAATCCATCCACCTCAGCCTCCCAAAGTGCTGGGATTACAGGCATAAGCCACCGTGCCCAGCCCAAACAATTTATAATTTAACTGAAAAAGTAAAATAAGAACAGTAAGAAAAAGGTAAACTAGGTAAAATCAGTGTATGCTCAGAGCTAATGGGCTCAAGAGGCAAGTGATACTGGAATTCAAAAGAGAAAGATCACAAAGAGATAGAGGAAAGAAGTTTCTTTGCTTTTAGAAGATTTTTACTTTCAGGAAGAAGAGGATGGCATGGAGTATTTGAATTTATTAAAAATCAGAAGACATTTTTCAGGCTTTCAGGTCTAAACGAAATGATCACTTCACTAATTTTAAATCAGTGTCTATGAAAACGATACATTCCTTTGGCACTGTCATTTTGAGATGCATGTTGACAAAACTAACCACACAGGGAGCATAATTATTCACCAGAATTCCTAATGGTTTGTGTCACATTTAAATCCATTTCTGCCTCCTTGAGAAAATATGTATGCTAAAGAACATCTTACAGATTCCATTTAATTACAGGAATAACAATAAAGGGATTTCTTTAGAAAGAAGGATTAAAGAAAAAGAAAAATTAGGGAAAATAGGAATCTAAGCTAATAAGTGAGACTTTCTGATACTAGACTATTGAAAGCTAGCATTTTTGGGGTAGAAAGTGAAGAATTGAAGATAAAAAGCCTCTGGAGAAGAGAAAGACCCAGAATCGGTTCCTGAATTCCAGCTCCATGCATGCAACTTTATACCAATAAATGCTCTTGACTATAAGCCTCTTAATTTTTTTCTAGGAGATACAAAATTGGTTTTGTTCTTCTATTCTGTTCATAAACCAATGGCTGGAATCACATTTCCCCACTAACTTGTTCATATTGAAGCTGAATGATGGTGAGTTAGCCATTGAAAATATACTTGGAACCACTATATTTTCCATGTTTTCAGAAGATCTCTTCCCATGCAGATCATTCTTTTTCATCTCATTTGGATAGCCAAATTTCTTCTGGAACTATAGAATCCACATTAAAGTCGAAATTCAGCATTGAGCTTTTCATGCATTTCTTCATGTCTTGTCTTATAAGGAATGTCAATAATTATTCTCTATCTTATATTATCATCATTATTCTTAATAGAAATAGGTTGGAAAGGGCATAGGTTTATGTGTACATGCATCTAGTAAACCCTCCTTGTGATAACACTATGGCCAAATGTTTATCTCAGGCTAATGTGCTGTGTTATGGATAGATGAGTCAAAACAGAATACCTTGTGATTAATTGGAGACAGAGGTCAAAGTGTTACTCTGATGATCAAGAGAAGGACTCGACTCTAGCCACTAGTCTTTCAGATTGAGGATGGCAGTGCAAGATGGCAGTGCAGGGTTTTCTCTATGACCTGAATAAGGATGTTGCCAGGGGAATGAATATCATAATCCATAAAATCTGTACTTATGTCACAGTTATCAACAGGGCTTGGTTTAATTATTTGGTGCCTGGTTTTCTGAGAGGTCTCAATAATATAATAGTCTAACCTGACTTGTTTCCTTTGTAAAGTTCCAGAAACAGATAGGAAGCCATGAATAGTTCAGGTTTTTTACATTTTGCATCCATCATTAATGTAACATGTTCCACAAATTAAAATCAAAACAATGAAAAGTAAAATTATTTGCCACTTCGTGCGTTTACTATGTGCATATGTAAAAGGCTATCGGCTATTTTTTGACAATGGCTAACTGGTACTCTTAATTGCTTATTCCTCTCCAAAGCCCTGCTCTATATGAAAGACTGTCACTGAGTATATTTATTCGTGTGGAGACAGTTTTATAGAATATCAAACTGTGGGTTAGAACAGCAGCTGTTGGGCGCCAGCCAAGTGCATAGAACTCGTCTGTACTTTATTTGCTTTTTCTGTTTAGATTCATTAATTTCTCACTTTACTATGTGAAATCTATCTCTCTTTCAAAAAATCAGTAGTTAGGTTTATTTCTCAACAGCACATGTGACTCAGTCTCTCCCTTATTTTTTTCCTAACATGTGAAGTTTTAGAACTCTACCTATCTCTGGTTTCAAGTTTGATGTAGTGTTAGCAATGGGAAGCTTTTAAGTGTAATCAGCAGTCAGAATAGTCATGGCCTTAATGAGAAGCTGTGTAGTTAAAAACCAGAGGCTTTGCTATTCTAGTGGGCTACTGGGTAAGGTAGCAAAGTTCCTTTCCTGTGTCTTGTGCTTAAATTTCCAGGCATGTTTCTTAAATTCTGATGGTGGCCATTGTGTTTTCTAGAGCTCTACCTAGAAGAAAACAGATGAGTGAGTTGACCTCCAGACATTTATTTTTTCCTGCTGAAACAATAAGTTTCTAAGACAAACTTAATGGTGTTTTCATAGCTTTAAGTATTTCAGTATTTTCTCAAGAATTATTTCAATTTGCACAAATTGGATGGCATTTTGTTGATTTGTGCTTGTCTTATAATGCAGCTGGGTATGGCGTTAGTGAAATTACATTATGCAGTAAATAGTTATTTTGATGAAGAAAGTGATTAAATTTAATTTCAACAAAATATTTGATTGTGTAATGGTATTTTCCCTGTTGGATGTCAATATAAACAAAATCCCTCCTAGTGTTGTGAGCTGAGAAATACATTATGAAAGTATAATTTCAAAGTTTAAAAAATGATAAATTCTAAAAACAAAGGGAAGAGAGAAGATTGTTGAAAAATTAAAGGTATATTTGTCTTAAATGTGTTAGTGATACAGTAATGTTGATGTGGTTGGACTGTAATTTTTGTACCATCTATTATTTTAACCATAAATAATATGGAATAAAATACGTATTGATAGCATAAGACATTTTTATTTATTCTTTCCCAGCAGGATTCCTAAGAAAAGTTAGGAATTCAACTGAAAGGTTTAGTCCTATGTCCACAGATGATAAATATGTCTAACTTTTAGTGTTTATGGCAACCGTAATTACATTTCAGTGATGACAACTCCATCCTCTGTCCCTGCACCCAGAATTATAGGCTTTGTACACATAAACCCCTTCTACATAACCCTTGTTCTACATAAGAAATGTAGAACATAGTAGATATGCATGCCCTATGAAAAGAGCTAGGTTTCTGTTGTTTCATAGTTGCTCTGGGAATATGTAGTGGTTTATTGGATAGCTCTCCAAAGGTGACAAAAATAGACATGTAACCTCCTTAACTAATTGTTGATACTAATTGAGAAAGAGTTCTTCAATTTCTGGGAGGAATACAGGCCTAAGACTGATTTTTGATCTAGGTGATAAATGTTGAAAACGTGCTTAACCTTTGTAAATAAGTAATGTAAGGTTAATAAAATAGTAATACACTGACCAGACTATTAAACTGAGTAGAAGTCCACGGGGGATTGTTTTCTTTGGTAATGTGGTTGAAGTAGAACTGCAGTCTCAGGGATAACTATGTAATTGTTATGTAGACCTCTTTTTTTTTTTTTTTTTAAATGAAGTCTCGCTCTGTCACCCAGGCTGGAGTGCAGTGGTGCGATCTCGGTTCACTGCAAGCTCCACCTCCTGGGTTCACACCATTCTTTGCCTCAGCCTCCTGAGTAGCTGGGACTACAGGCGCCTGCCACCATGCCTGGCTAATTTTTTTGTATTGTTGGTAGAGATGGTGTTTCACCATGTTAGCCAGGATGGTCTTGATCTCCTGACCTTGTGATCCACCCGCCTCGGCCTCCCAAAGTGCTGGATTACAGGTGTGAGCCACCATGCCTGGCGACAACTTTAATCAAAGTTCTTATCTGCATCAAGTCTCAGTCTCATCCCTACTGAAATAAGGCTGATTGGCAAAGGCCTTCTAATTCTAAAATTCTGCAACCTGCATATATCCCTGGATAAGTTGAATTCAGTACCAAAAACATTGCATAATTTAGGGAAACGCCATTAAACCAACAAATATTGAGTTTGTTTGTACTATGTGCCAAGCTTTATTCTAGGCACTGCAGACACAGTGGTAAATAAAAGGATGAGATCTTTGATCTCATGGAGGCAATATCTTAATGAGAAATAAAGATAATGGAATGTGTAAATGCATATTATACACACTAATTATTGATTGTGTTGAATGCCTTAAAGTTCACTGAGCAATGAGCAGAATAACTGACGGGGTCACTTTAGATAAGGGCAATGAGAAAGGCTCTCAGAAAAAAAAGACTTTTCATCTGAGATCAGAGGGATGTGAATAATCTGAAGGAAGAGGATTCCCAGCAGAAGTAGTATGTGCAGAGCCTTAAGGGGTTAAATGTGCCTGGCTAGTCTGAGACACAGAAGGAAGCAGTGTCCCTAGGGTATAAAATGGAAATGAGAAGGTAGGTGGAAGAAGCATTACAGGAAAGGTCATGCATCTAGGATATGGCAAGGGTTTAGACTGTTATTCTAAGAATGGTAGGAAGCCACCGGGGGATTTTAGGCATGGCAGTAATGGGTTTAGTTTTAACTTTTTAAAAGAGGTTAAAAAAAAAAAAAGTGGCTTTTCTGAAGAGAATGCCTTCTTCGAGTTTTTATCTTATACTACTTCAGGCCCAATCACTTAAAAATGTTTTAGTAAAATAGCTCTTACAGTTACTACTTCATGTGCTTTGTTTTTTTTTTTTTTTTTGTTAACATAGAAAAAGACATTGAGTAAATGTCACAAAAACCTAATGCCGGCAGAAGAGTCAATAAAACAAATTGTATAAGTTGTGTGTGTGTGTGTGTGTGTGTGTTTGACAATGTTTCTCTGCAGACATCTCTTTTTTTCTGAAGGGAGAGATCAGAGAGGATCAGTAAATTTAGCAACATCAAGAAGTATCTTCAACTCAGTTTTGGTTTCTCAATTGGATTGAGAACTACAGAATTTCCTTAGTTATCTAGCATCTGTAAGGAACTTAAACAAATTTACAAGAAAAAAGCAGACAATCCCATAAAAAAGCGGTCAAAGGACACGAACACTTTCAAAAAAAAAAAAAAAAAAAGACATACATGCAACCAACAATCATATGAATAACAGCTCAAAATCACTGATCATTAGAGAAATGCAAATCAAAACCACAATGAAATACCATCTAACACCAATCAGAATGGCTTTTATTAAAAAGTAAAAACATAGCAGATGGTAGCAAGATTGTGGAGAAAAAGGTATGCTTGTTTAAACACTGTTGTCAGAAATGTAAATTAGTTCAGCTATTGTGGAAGACAGTGTAGTGATTCCTCAAAGACCTGAAGGCAGAAATACTATTCAACCCAGAAATCCCATTACTGGGTATATACTCAAAGGAATATAAAGTATTCTATTATAGACGCATAAACACATGTTTGTTGCAGCACTGTTCACAATAACAAAGACATGGAATCAACCTAAATGCCCATCAATGATAGACTGGATAGGGAAAATGTGATATATATATATACATCATGGAATACCATGCAGCCATAAAAAGGAATGAGATCATGTCCTTTGCAGGGACATGGATAGAGTTGGAGGCCGTTATGCTTAGCAAACTAACACAGAAACAAAACCAAATGCCACATGTTCTCACTTATAAGTAGGATCTAAATGATGAGATCACATGGGTACATAGAGGGAAACAACACACACTGGGGCCTTTTGGAGGGTGGAGGGTGGAGGGTGGGAGGAGGGAGAGGATCAGGAAAGAATAAATAATGGATAGTAGGCTTAATGCCTGTGTGATTAAATAATCTGTACAATCAACCCCCATGACACAAGCTTACCTATGTAACAAACCTGCACTTGTATCCCTGAACTTAAAGTAGAATTTTTTTTTAAAAAAAGAGTTTCATTAGTGTCTTTTAGTGCAAAAAGTCAGCCTAAGACTTCGTGAAATGTAAAAGCATTCTGTATCTCATACCTTGGGCTTCAGTTTTGCATGGTATTTCCTTGGTATCTAAGTTGTTAAAGAGTTCCAGCTTCATTTGGTCTGTGATAGTGGTTCCAGTGTAACCTGTCACCTAGGTGAGGAGAATGCATTCTCTCTCTTTCTCGTGCTCACACACACATGTTCACACATAGGTAGCCATTTTTTATCCCCTCAATTTAAAAAGTCAAGCGAAATTTTATCCACTCCTGTAGGCTCACCATTTTTTCTTTTCCCCAGACTCCATTAACTCACCCTCCAATTAGATCTAGGCACCAAGAAGAGATGGAGTTTTATTCCCACTACTAGCCTGAACTAGAAGAAGGGGCTAGAACAGGTAAAAAGAGGGAGAGAAGCGGAAGAGATACTGTGGAAGTGTATTTTAGTGATCTAAATCCACTTTTCTGTTTCACGCTTGAGGCTTCTGCTCAGAGTGGAGGGACAGATCTTAATTCTCCCCAGCACCCTTCTACACCTGTAAAAGTAACAAAAATGTCAAAACACCAGCAAAGAGCTACAAAAATTATAAAAGTTGTATATTTAAAAAATAATAACTCCTGGTAAATAATAATAATAGTGGGAGAAGTGAACATATGGAAAGTACTAATTTACACTGTATAAAAGACAAGGTCTGAGATTTTAAAATGTCAGTCAATTAGACAAATGTTTGTAATTTCCACAGGTTTGGTAGAATATAGAAAAATATCTCTGACTGGTAACCAGTTTTGAACTCTCCATACAAATTTCTCAGCACTGAATGAAAAAGCCAACTTACCTATAAGTGAACAAAAGTGAAAATCTTCATCTAGGGGTATGCCAATTTTCTATGGCTACTGAAATAAAACAAACAGTGGTTTAAACTAACACAAATTTATTTTTACAACTCTGTAGTTCAAAAGTCTGAAATAGGTCTCAGTATTTAAAATTTGTTGGTAGAGTTGAGTGCCTTTCTGAATGCTCTAAGGAATAATTTATTTCTGTGCCTTTTTCATCTTTTAGAGGCTGCCCACAGTCCTTGAATCATGGCCCCATTATTCCATTTTTTAAGCCAAAAAGTCGACTTCATCTCACATCACATCACTCATCTCCTCTTCTGCTTCCTTCTTCTAAATTTAGGATCTTTATTATTACGTCACCCTCCCCCTACTCCTGATCATCTTGGATAAGCTCGTTATGTCTATTTGAAGTGATTGGCAACCTTTTCTCCCATCAGCAACCTCAATTTTCCTTTTCTATGGAATGTAACATGCTTAATGGTTCCAGAAATTAAGACGTGGATATCTGTGGGGAGCCGTTATTCTCCTACCACAAGGTGCTTCCACTAATTTTCCAGGCAAAAAGTAGCAGAAATAAAAGAAAAAGGAAGCACACATTTGAATGAATTTTAATTAGAGTATCAGTTTCTAATCAGGGTTTCTCCCTGGAGGAGAGAATATTTGCAGGTTTCCTAGATAGTGTGTATTTTTCTCTGAAATATCATCATACTTGCTTAATTATTTATTGTACTATCTTTATTTATTTATCTTGCATTAAGCAGCAAGTTTGTTGTACTGATAGGTCCATGAAGGAAAATTCAGCTGCAAGGCAACAGTGGGAATGTCTGTGGAAAGGATAACTTGCCCTGAATATATTCGCTGTGTGGTTTGTTTGATTTCTTTTGACCACTTCCAATGGTTAGTTGGGAAGTGAATGCTAACCATCATTATCAAAGTAACAGGAGTTAGTCATGTTACATTTCTTCCCAGGGGAATTAACACATAAAACCAACAAAAAGCATAATCATTTTAAATGACTCTAGACAGCGAGAATGGATGAATGGGGTCTCTAAGTTAAATAATGAGAGCATATTCAAGGGTTTTTGAGTTCAACTGAGACACAAGCTTGGCAATATTTGTTCGTTAAGTATAGTTGTCCCTCAATGCTCATAGGGGATTGGTTCCAGAAGCCTGGAGAACACAAAAATCTGGAGATGCTCCAGTCCCTTATATAAAATTGTATAGTATTTGCATATGACTTATGCATATCCTCCTGTATTCTTTAAATCATCTCTAGATTATTTATAATAACTAAGACAATGTAAATGCTATGTAAACAGTTATTTTGTATTTTTTGTATATATTTTTATTGTTGTATTGTTATTTTTTACTTTTTCTCCAAATGTTTTTGAGCTGTGGTTGGTTGAATCCACAGATATAGAACCTGAGACATGAAGGGCTAACAATATTCTATTCATCTGAGGAACATATGTAGACGGTGACTGTCCCTCATGAATGACTGTCAAGTAGCCAGTTACCCATAGGTTTTAGCATTTATATCTGTCTTCTAGCTTACAAGTCAGAATGAACACTAGTGCTCTTGTCTGAAACTGTAAAGAAATGGAGGAAAATATCAAAAGTTTAACCAGTTATTCTTATTGGAGAGAAAAAAAACAAAATAACATATAATTAAACATCAACAGATGCAAGTCTCAGGCTTACAGTAATACAAAATAACCAATTTTTACTATGTTATTGTATGAATCCATTCTCATATTGCTATGAAGAACTACCTGAGACTGGGTAATTTCTGAAGAGATTTAATTGACTCACAGTTCTGCAGGCTTAATAGGAAGCATGTATAGGAGGCCTCAGGAAACTTACAATCTTGGTGGAAGGGGAAGCAAGGACCTTCTTCACATGGTAGCAGGAGAGAGAAAGAGAGAGAGAGAGAAGACATAAAGGGGAATTGCTGCACACTTTTAATCAACAGATCTCGTAAGAACTTACTATCTTGAAAACAGCAAGTGGGAAGTCTGCCCCCCATGATTCAATCATCTCCCACCAGGCCCCTCCCTTGATACGTGGGGATTACAGTTCAAGAGGAGGTTTGGGTGGGGACACAGAACAAAACCATTTTAATTATAGAAGTAAATATTAAGACAAAGAAATTAAGTAACTTGCTCACAACTGATAAAGCTAGAATGAGCTTTGAATTCATGTCTAATTGACTTCTAGTCCCGTGATTCTTGCACTTTACCATGATGCTAATATCTTTGGTCTCTAGGATCGGGTTAAAGAGCATGGTGCTACCATTTGCAAAGTTGATTGCATCTTATCAAACAAAACAGTGGAGCTTTTTTTGTCTTTTGGTCTTTGTCCATACATTTCTAAACTAACTTTTAATCACTTTTTTAATAGTTAAAATTAAAAATATTATCAGATATGAGAAACCATGGACCAAAGAAGCAGAATTGTCTTGGTGTATGACTTTCATTAGATACAATACACATAAATTACTTTGCTATGGGAATCAAGGTAATGGGACAGTACTTGTGAGTGCAGAAACTCTTGTTCTATTTCATAGCTATGATCTTTTTTACGTATTCTTTTTAGGCATCCTGCTAATTTCTGCCATTGCTCACGAAGGTGACTAGGTTACTAAACAGGTGGTTCCTTGTCCTCTACAAATTCTTGGGTTTTGGCTCTCTGAACTTCTGCATTTTGAGAGTACTCTTTTAAATCAGTTTTCCTCTTTGTGAGCCTCTTTAGCCTCTTATCTCAGATTTTCCTGGACACAAATCCCTAGAACATGTTCTCAAAAAGGCCATAGTCTTTTACAATACTAACTTTTAAAAAACTTAAAAATACCTTCACAAGCCTTTGCTGAGGTATAAGTTTGAATGATGTTTCCCCAACCTTGAAAATTATCCTTCCCCGTGGTAACCCAGTGTTAGAAAAACCTGTCCTCAGGAATATAAATGGTCTCCCTCAGTACAATGCTAGGGAAAGATGAAAAGAGCTGACTTTTCAATCATTCGCTCCATCATGCTGCAACCATTCCCTGCTGGTTCTTTGACCTCTTCATCCAATATTCTATCATAGGAGGGCTAGAGATGTTCTAAGGCTCATCTCTGCCCAATGTCCCTCCTGAAGGTCAGAATGCAGTTTCCCAAACTTTCTAAAAATGGTCACACCTAACTTTTCTGGATTGTACACAAGATCCAACTAAATATCCCAAAGCAACAAAGAGCATGGTATACCTGGGACTCCTACAGCTTTGTCCAGCTGACTTTCTCATATATATTTCACAATGAATGACAAGACCTCAATGTGCCTCATACATCCCCTGTTCTGTCACTCAATCTTCTCAATCATGTTCCATCTTTTTATCTTTTAAATTTTCTCATAAACCCTATGCCCTTCTACACAAAAAGCTAGTGTCCCCCCCGCTCCCCGCCGCAAAACTCTGTGTTTTTTCACATGATAATTGGCCCATGATCCTTTGTGATTTTCATTTTGCAAGCTGTATTAGTCCATTTTCATATTGCTATGAAGAAATACCCAAGACTGGGTAATTTTTAAAGAAAAGGAGGTTTAATGGACTCACAGTTCCACATGACTGGTAAGGCCTCACAATCATGGTAGAAGGCAAAGGAGGAGCAAAGGCCCGTCTTACATGGTGGAAAGCAAGAGAATGTATGCAGGGGAACAGCCCTTTATAAAACCATCAGTTCACTTGAGACTTATTTGCTATCAAGAGAACAGCACAAGAAAAACCTGCCCCCATGATTCAATTACATCCCACCGATTCCCTCCATGACTCAGGGGATTATGGAAACTATGATTCTAGGTGACATTTGGATGGGGACACAGCCAAACCATGTAATTCTGCCCCAGCCCCTCCCAAATCTCATGTCCTCACATTTCAAAACACAATCATGCCTTCCCAACAATCCCCTAAAGACTTATTCCAGCATTAACCCAAAAGTCCAAGTCCAAAGTCTCATCTGAGACAAGGCAAGTCCTTTCTGTCTATGAGTCTGTAAAATCAAAAGCAAGTTAGTTACTTCTTAGATACAATGGGAGTACAAGCATTGAATAAGTATACTCCCTCCAAGTGGGTGTATTTACCCAATGCCTGCAAATGGGAGTAAAACCAAAGGGGCTACAGACCCTATCCAAGTCCAAAAATCAACAGGCCAGTCATTAAGCCTTAATGTTACAAAATGAACTCCATTGACTTCATGTCTCACATGCAAGTCACACTGATGTAAGAGGTTGATTCTGATGGTCTTAGGGAGCTCTGCCCCTGTGGCTTTGCAGGGTACAGCTTTCCTAGCTGCTTTCATGGGCTGGCATTGAGTGTCTGCAGGTTTTCCAGGTGTACAGTGTAAGCTGGCAATGGATCTACCATTATGTGGTCTGGAGGATGGTGGCCCTCTTCTCACAGCTCCACTAGGCAGTGCCCCAGTGGGGACTCTGTGTGGGGGCCCCAGCCCTACATTTTCCTTCTGCACTGCCCTTGCAGGGGTTCTAAATGAGGGCTCCACTCCTGCAGCAACCTTTTTCCTGGACATCCAGGTGTTTCCATACATCCTCTGAAATCTAGGCAGAGGTTCCCAAACCTCAATTCTGAACTTTTGTGTACCCATAGGCTCAACATGATGTGGAAGCTGCCAACACATGGAACTTTTACCCTCTAAATCCCTGGCCCAAGCCATACTCTGACCCCTTTTAGTCACAGCTGGAGCAGCTGAGACGCAAGGCACCAAGTCCCCAGGCTGCATGTAGCAGAAGGGCCCTGGGCCCAGCCCACAAAACCATTTTTTTCTCCTAGACCTCCAGGCCTGTGATGGGAGGTGCTGCTGTTAAGGTCTCTGACATGCCCGGGAGAAATTTTTCCCATTGCCTTGGTGATTAACATTCAGTTCCTCATTATTTATGCAAATTTCTGCAGTGGGCTTGAATTTCTTCTCAGAAAATGGATTTTTCTTCTCTACTGCATCATCAGTTTGCAAATTTTCTGAATATTTATTCTCTGCTTCCCTTTTAAACATAAGTTCCAATTCCAAACTATATCTTTGTAAATGAATAAAACTGAATGCTTTTAAGAGCACCGAAGTTACCTCTTGAATGCTTTGCTGCTTAGAGATTTCTTCTGCCAGAAACCTTAAATCATCTCTCTCGAGTTCAAAGTTCCACAGATCTCTAGGGCAAGGGCAAAATGCCCCCAGTCTCTTTGCTAAAGCATAGCAAGGGTGACCTTTACTCCAGCTCCGAACAAGTTCCTCATCTCCGTCA
The DNA here is from genome assembly GCF_003255815.1 of Theropithecus gelada. NCBI lineage: Eukaryota > Metazoa > Chordata > Mammalia > Primates > Cercopithecidae > Theropithecus > Theropithecus gelada. Next base: position 73,379,534 of record NC_037681.1, on the reverse strand, counting down.
GAGACCAACTTAGCCTGTATCTTATTGTCAATATAACTATCAGCATTTTGGTCAAAGCCTTTCAACAAGTCTCTAGGGAGTTTCAAACTTTCCCACATCTTCCTGTCTTCTATGGAGCCCTCCAAACTCTTCTAACCGCTGCCTGTTACCCAGTTCCAGAGTCACTTCCACATTTTTGATATCTTTACAGCACACTCCATTCTCCGTGGTACCAGTTTATTAGTCTATTCTCACACTGCTAATAAAGACTTAGCAGAGGCTAGGTAATTTATAAAGAAAAAGAGGTTTAATGGACTCACAGTTCCACGTGGCTGGGGAGGCCTCATAGTCATGGTGGAACACAAAGTGACAGCAAAGGCCTCTCTTACATGGTGGCAGGCAAGAGAGTATGTGCAGGGGAATTGCCCTTTATAAAACCATCAGATCTCTTGAGACTTATTTTCTTTTTTCTTTTTTCTGTCTTTCTTTTTCTTTTTTCTTTTTTTCTTTTTGAGACAGAGTTTCGCTCTTGTTGCCCAGGCTGGAATGCAATGGCACAATCTCAGCTCACCTCAACCTCCACCTCCCAGGTTCAAGCAATTCTCCTGCCTCAGGCTCCTGAGTAGCTGAGATTACAGGCATGTACCACCATGCCTGGCTAATTTTGTATTTTTAGTAGAGACGGAGTTTCTCCATGTTGGTCAGGCTGGTCTCAAACTCCCAAGCTCAGGTTATCCACCCATCTCAGCCTCCCAGAGTGCTGGGATTACAGGCGTGAGCCACCACACCTGACCGAGACTTATTTTCTATCAGCATGAAAAAAACCCACCCCCATGATTCACTTACCTCCCATGACAAGTGGGGATTATGGGAACTACAATTCAAGATGAGATTTGGGTGGGGACACAGACACACCATATCACTAACTTTGTTATTTAAGAATTCAAATAATTATTCATGAAAGTTCTTCTATTAAAAAGGTGGGAGTGGATTCTGATTACTCGAGAAATGGTGAATGTGCTGAGTGTTTTAATTCTAGTTCAGTTTCTACTCCAAGCAAGACTGAGGAGACCCTATGCTAAATTCCTAGAGTCAAACACACTTCGCCCTTAAAATGATTGTGTAGCAAAGCAATACAATCTAGCTTAATAACAAGGCAGCATATTTTTCTACAATGAGTTTTACACTATTCACTAAGCTATATTAACCCTGGGATTATTGTGTTAGAAAAACATTATTCTTATCTTTCTTTCTACTGGATATGTATCAACATCACTTCATGACTCTATATGAATCATCCAGAAAAAAATGAACCACACATTGAATGATCCTGTAATGTAATTCTTCTGATATACAGTTTAATTTGGGATTGAAGTTCTAGTTCATCACACATACTACAGGGGAGAAAAGACAGCATTAAGTGTTCCAAATCCACAAATAGAGATGAATATTTTTATGAATATTACATTTTAAGAAGAAAAAAGAAAATGAAACTAACCAAATGCCCTTGGATATGTCCCTATACCATGGGATGTTAACAATATAATTGGATACTCAGTAGAAACAAGAGGTAGAAGTTGAACAATGAAAAAAAAATGGTTACAACTTTCAACCTTGAGATTCCCGAAATATTTTATTTTTGACCCTTTTTTGGGTCTAAAGAGAGTGTTCTTGCTGTGTATTGTAAATCATAGTTACCACTGATCACAGTTTCTGTTGAAACACTTTCAGTATACCTTAGGAAGTTGGAAGAGAAATTCAGCTCTCTTTCACTTTTATGGCTGTTTAGAAATGATGTTCTAGTATGCCCAAAGTGAAGTAAATGATGTTAATTTGAGAGACGATTTTCATGATAGGCAAACCTGTTCACTAGGAAGCAAAGGTGGATTTGAGGATATATTTCAGTGACAGAACAAAAACTATGATTCTGTACTAGCAGCATTCTTCAGTGAAGTATTTTAACTCTTGTAATCTTTAGAAGTACAGAATAATAAAATATGTCCACTCCTATAATTCTTAGATTCTATAATTCTGAACACTTCTGTCACTTAGATTATCTGCATTGTAAGGAGAGAGATCTATGAGTAAAATTTTAAAACATTTTTACATAAAAACCGTGAAAATCATGGTGTTGTTAGAAAAGTAGTGGTTTAGTAGTCTTTTAACAATTTCTTTAATTGGAAGAGAACTTGGCTCTATCTTAGAAAACTTTGGGTGCATGCATAGCTCTGCTGTACAAGTGGAGGCTTTAACAGGAAACGTGTCTAGGGGCATGGAGGGAGATCCCAGTAGGCAGTGCCAGTGAGTGGTTTTTGAAAACTTTGTCACAGGAGCCCATATTCTCACAATAAGAACCATGCTCAAAGTCCTGGTGAGTCACTCTCCAGTGTTTTCCCTAGCCACAGGAGCAAAGACCTTAGAGAAGAGCACCTCCGAAGTCAACAAGAGAAATGGTCAATTACATATATCACATGGAAGAGGAGATGGCTACGAGAGGAGAAAGCAAAGAGAAAAGCCCTGGGCACTTTGGAGATAATTGGGTTAGACTTAGACGTTCCACATTAACAGGTGCAATCAAAATTGAAAACACATTATGTGTGCTTCTGGTATATGAACCCATTTTCAACTTCATCTTGGTATTATCTTGACACATTACAAAGCCATTAAATTGCCATTTTGTCTTAAAAGAGCTTATTATATATATATATTTTTTTTTTTTAATCAGAGTGCAATCTATACATCTTCACATCTTTCTCAACAACCACCCCAGAGCTTGGTACAGACTTTCAATAAACAAAATTTCTAACCACAATTGTAGTGGATTAAGAAATTGGTAATGATTACTATTATTTTAGTATTATTTAATCTTATAACTTTTTATCAGAGGTGAATCAGTTAATTTTCAAATCTTCAAATTTCACAGGTTTTATAATTGGAAGATTTAAATACATTTTCCAAGGCCACAGTTCATCATTTTGGAGAATCTATAACCCCTGTGGTTAGCACTGTTCTCTTGGGTCACACTCCACAAAATAAAATTACGTACAAATTGGTTTTCATCTCGTGGTTTCTTCAGGTTTAGAGTGCCTGGGACTTGGAAAAATTATTATTTATCTTACATTCTGACAGCATGTTGCTGCTATTCTTATGATTTACTATGGAACGGAGAAAACATTGCCAACCAAGCATGTCAAAGCCACATCTCATTGTACATTCCATTTGCTCTTCAGAGCATTGCTCCTAGTGTACATGTACATGCACAATTTCCATTGTAGCAATAAAATAAAATAAGCCAAGTTGCCTCCTTTACCTGTTGAAGGTCTTTAAATGCACAGCATTCTGGGGTAAGTCAAATGCTTCCCTGGACACTCAGATTGCCAGCAGTCTTTGGATTACAAGATCTTCATATATCAATGAGAAAATTAAGAAACACGAAATACTAAATGATTTCTTATGCTTTATTCTTACTTTCTTTCGAGGCTCCAGATTCATCTGTCTGTCTGTAGTTTTATTATATTTGGATTCCTGGGGAGGCTTTCTCCATTGAAATGCTTAGGAGAGTTACCATTAGCAGTATTGTGTCCAATCTGTGTGTTTTGCAAGTGTAACTCTAGGGTAGGAGTTTTCCATTATTGTATTTTTTTAAGTTTTACCTTATCAATTATTCTTGTGTGGCAAAGCAATTCCCTTGATGCAGAATTTCTCTTGGAAACAATATTCCAGATCAGAAAGAGATGAACTTTTAGAAGGTTTATTTTCAACAAATACTCTGTTCTGACCTCAGATGTCGGTTACTGATTATGAACAAAAGTATATTTGATATATTTATAGGTATTTCTTCAGGGTATTTGGAGCATTCAAAAGGCTTTTATGTAAAAGGACAGAGAGCAAAGCTTGCAATCACCATGACTTCATTTTACGCTCGGTAGTCGTGATTCAGTGTATGGTATTGCTTCTCCTTTTACTATTTTATTGCTGTGTGACTGAGAATATTATGCATTAGCACTTAGCAGGGAAATTTAAAGAGTGTTCTTCTATTTATTTTAAGTGTCATATAATTATGAATTGATTTACTAGCCATTGTAATGCTACAAATGATAATTAATTTATTTGCATAATATGTAGTTTCATAGACGTTCAATTATAATAAAGCATTTGCTAAATGTACCATGAAAATAGTGTTTCCAGAGAGAGTGAGTCTGAGACTGGAATCTATTTAGCCTGTCAGTATGTGGTCGTCATCAGACAGTCCCTTCCTTTCAGGATGGGAGGGAGATTTGCTTAGTCCCGTAGTTCACCCCTTTCTATATTTTTCTGATTTTAAAATATGATATTCAGAGTTATTGAGATATGCTAAAAATAATAGCATATTAATAAAAATAAAATTGAAGTCACAGATATTGATGTGGTTAACATCTTAAATCCCTTCAGTCAAAACTGGGTTGGAAATATACAGTTACTCATCACGTTGCCTGAACAATGGGCTAGAAGGGTCCAGTCCTGGACCTTCTACTCTTGTCAGTTTCCCATGGCTCAGGGGATCCCCCCCTCAAATAGGAGACAGAGAAAAGGAGAATGGGCAGACTGTAAATCCCCATTATTTTGGAGCATGGGTCCAACACCAGGTAAGGGTTCTAGGTTCCCAGAAAATAATTCTAAACAGGTGGCACAAAAAGCCAGAATGTCTTGGCCCAAAGTGTTCTGAGTATTCCCCCACTGACAGTGATGTTTTCTCATAGTTGCCTATGAAAGAAGAGATTGCCAAGGGGAAGAATCTCTCCCTTGGATTATGGTGCATCTTGCAGGTCCAGCAGAATAGTCTGTCCCAGGCTGAGTGTAGGAGGGAGGCTGCAGAACCAGTGCTTCTTTTCTTTTGCAGATGAAGTTTTGTGTTTCCTTTCCCAGAAAGTCTGTTCCTCTAACCAGACAATGTGATGATTTTGAATTGTCCTCAACTGTGATACAAAATTGTGGCATAAACGGAAGACAGTTTTTACAACAGTAGTGACTCCTAAGATAACTTTTTGCTGTGATAATTCATTTATTATGCTTATTGTCTGTCTCTATATTTTGCAATCAAAACTCCATGTGGGCAGGAAACTTTTAGCTGTATATCGTAAGTGTGGTATATTGTCCTTTTATATGCATTCATCTAAAAGTGTTTCCTAACTTTCCTAGTGATTTTCTCTGATTTATTAGTTAGTTAGGAATTTGTTGCTTAATTTCTACAATTTTTGACTTGTCCAAATTCATCTCTGATATTGATGTCTAATCTCTTTCCATTTTGGTCAAAGAACATACTCTGTTTTATTTCAATTATTTAAAATATACTCAGGCTTATTTAATGGGATAATATATGGCCTATCTTCCATAGTGTTTAATGTGCTCTTGAGAATTCATGTATTCTGCTGTTGTTGTATGGAGAGTTTTGTAAAGATCTGGTAAGTCTAGTTAGTTTATACTGTTATTCAAGCTGATAATCTTCTGGCTAGGTGTTCTATCCATTTTACATATGGGATATTGACATCTCCAAGTATTATTGTCAAATAGATTTTTCTCCCTGTAGTTCTGTCAGATATTGCTGCGTGTATTTGGAAGCTCTGTTGTGAGGTCTACATATGTTATAATTGTTATATATTCTTGATTTATTGACACTTTTTTCATTAGGAAATGTCTCTTTTTCTCTAGTAATATGTTTTGTCTTAAAGTTTCTTGTGTCTGTTATTATCATAGCTAGTCCAGCTGTCTTTCCTTGCTGTTTGCTTGATACGTAGTTCCCATTCTTTTACAGTCAGATCAGTATTTTAAAAACTTTCTTCTAATCTATGCTTTTGGAATAAAATGTTTAATTCATTTCTATTTAAAGTAATGATTAATAAAGTAGGATTTGTATCTTTCACTTTGCTATTTGTTGTCTTACACATTTTATTTTCTGCATTCCTTTTTATTTTTCTTAAGTAGATAGTTTTTAGTGTGCCATTTAATTTCTTTGTTGTTTCTTTTGCTCTGTTTAAAAAATTATCTTCTTGGCAATTGACCAGAAGATTACAGTTAATACCTAATGTATATCAATGTCATTTGTACTAAAAAAGACTGTATGTACATCTGCTTTTTTTCTCCGTAATTCCTCTTCTTCTGATTTAAAAGATAATTACAGAAGGCAATAATTATAAATCTGTGTTGACAGGCACATAATTTATATAGCTGTGATTTGTAACAATAATAGTATAAAGGAAGCAGAGAAGAGTGCCATATAGGAGCTACAGTGGTTGGGGCATGCGTCCAACACTCCAGCAAGCAGTGATAATTCTGCCGTGGCTTTCACTTCCTGCTTGCACAGCTTTTGAGGTCAGCCATTGTTAGGAGCTTAGGGCCTTCTTAGGTCTTTCCTTAGCATACACATTGCTCTGCCTATGTACATGGCCCTCTAGATTCCCAAGTACGTTTCAGAGCTTTTGAAGGGACCTTATGGATGTCTCAGTCTCCGGTGAGTTTTGACAATTTTTACTAGTGTTTATTTTAGGATACAGATTTTCATACATCTTTACTCCACCATTCTAGCTGACATCTGGCAATCAATATTCTAACCTTTAACTAAAAGACTATGTGCCATATAATTGCTTAGGCAAAGAGTGAATTTCTCCCCCTTTCTCTCATTGAGTGGCAAAGTAACTAGAACGACAATCTCTTATAGTTCAACTAGGATACATAGTAGATATATATATATATAGGCTATATATATGTATAGTAGGATATATAGGATAGATATAGCAGGATATATAGGATATACAGTAGGTCTTGACATCTAAGCCCAAAGTAAAGGATGATTAGGCATACATGGGTTTTCTCAGGGGCTTTCCTGTGAATTAATGTAGAACCTATATTTTGATTAGTCTTAAAGCTCCTTCATGTACCCATTTATTGCAACTGGTTTGTTTAAAGCCCAGAGTTTTTAAGCTAATTTATTACGAGAGCTGATTTGCACACAAAATGACCCTGAATTTGATGTATGGCTGTTTCATATGTATCTTTTAAAGAAAATTCCCCATGTGTGAGAAATGCTTTGACTCTGAGTAGCTGAATTCTGCAGGCATCAACAGAGATTTATTTATTCACTGTAAATGAGATTTTCTCAGTTAAATCCTCAGTGTCCTCAATAACAACTCCATCAGTCTGTTGGAATATAACTCTAGTCAATGAGTTAGAAATAGATTTTAGATGTATTTTCATCAAGAACATATTGTGATGTTACCTTAAAGACCATTTAGCCTGATCTGCATTCTGGAAACAATGTTGTGTTACAGAAGGGTAACAATGCTCACACTGCCTAATTTGTTTTGACTTGTCACCATTAGCTTTATATTGTAATGGGCAACTATGCCATAGGAATTTATGAAGTTGGACTTCATTTCCACAGCAGTAGATCTCTACTAAGTTAAGTGGAATGAAGTTAATTTCCTCTAACAGAGATGCTGGGGACACTTAAAAATATGTAGTTAAGCTGGCATGCTTAATAGCAGCTCATATTCTGCATTATAGTGGAAACCAAGAAATTGATTCATTACTGATAAAAACATTTATTGACTATATACTGCTTTTGTAAATGATGAAATGCCTGTATTGACTACAGGGCTGCAGTTAACCTACATATATGCCTTATTTGGCAACCTAGTAAATATGGCAATAAACTTCGGGCAGCACAGAATGAAGATGAAGAGTAAAGTAACCATATATCCTAATTTTCCCGAAATGATCTCAACTTCTACCTGTAGTCCAACATAATTACGAATAGGGCCTCCTTTAACATCCCAGATTATCTCAGTTTGGATGATAAATTATATATCACCCTAGTTAAAAGCAGTCTCTGACACCAGACTTTGTAGATCATAATGCATGCTCTTTTATTTTCTAGCTGTGTGAAAGAGTAATTTGATTGGTCTATGCTTCAGTTTGCTAATCTATGAAATGGGTGTGGTAATAACATTCAGCTAGTAGGGCTGCAAAAATTAAATATATAGAAAGCTGCTGGCACACTATTTGTCACTCAGCACGTGTCATATATCTAAGGTAGACTATCTTGCACCACATGCAATAAAAACAAGTTCTAGTCCACATTCATTACAAGGATTTCGATTTCTCCATGAGATTAATTCATTCCAAATGAATTTTTTTTCAGGGAGAATAAAGACAGAGGAGTAAACAACACCAACAAAATACTATAAAATATAATGAGTAAATTTAGTAAGAAAAATGGAATGTATTATTGAGAGCAATACTGAACTATATCTTCGCCTCCTGGATGGCAGCACTTTATATTAAAACTTAAAGCCATGTACCAATACCCTTTTTACTAATTTACAACTTGACATCCACCTGGATTTGGTGCTATCAAAGGCTATTTCAAATTTGCTGTAATACTATCAGAAAACCTTAGAAAATGAACCACTCTGTTTCTTTGCTTGGAAAACTCTTTATGTTATAGTTATGCCTTCTGGTCTTGAGAGTCCACAATTTGCATTCTACTGATTATAGCCTCACTATTGTACTTAAAACTTCCCCCCTTTGAGTAAACGTAAATCTCTGTGTATTCCATTCCTTGCAGGTAGGTGTTCATTTTAAAAGAAAATACGAAAACAGCCTTTTACCTAAAATACACACATTTGGAATAGTTAACACAAGATTTGGAGGAATGGAATACAAGAGTCTTATTGCCTTGCCTGATCATAAGTGAAACAATACCAAATCGTATTTTTTATTACCTTTTGTTGGAGAGGTTTTTCCTGATTCTTACATTCAGCTCACATTCTCAGGCCACAGAAGTGCCTGAAACAAGGCTTCAGTAACTTCTTTCTCTAATATATCAATGCCAGTCAGGAATATGGCAGCAGACAACAGCAAAACCAACTCTGAATTGCAAACTGACATTATAATTTTCTCCTGTTAGAAGTAAAGAGGGAGTTCACTATTTTTATTCAAGGCATGGTTGATATACCCATTCCGTGAGAGGTGATTTTTAACATAAAGTGGTAGGTGGAATTCTACTAACTCACCTTGGTTAAAAATTTATACACGATATAGACATTAATGCTAACTCATGAGAAATGGAAGAGATAAATTGAAAACAGCTGCAGAGTGGTTTATTTTTTACTTCCTTAACTTCTTTTCTCAGTAAGACTTAAATAGGGTGCAAAAACTAAAAGTTTATCTTTTGTAGTCTTTATGAGTCCAGAGGAAACTGACTATACAAAAATAGCAAAGCTGGCTGCAACTGGCTTCACCAAAGCCACGTGCGATGGATGGGACTTGAGGTGATGGATAGCCTCACTGCAAGGCCTCAGGCTTTGGGTAAATGGTGTCAGAGAGAGCTATGTTTGAAAGTTCTGTCATATCCCAAAATGCATGGTGCTGGGCTCTACTCTATACTTTCCAATGGCAGCAATGTGACAACTGTGCCAAGCAGTCTATGTATTAAAGAAAGTTGTGTAATAAAGGTATCTAGCCTACTGCTTCCTAAATCAACTGCTATTTGAAAAGAACATTACCTCAAAAAGAGACAGTGCTCTTCCATGTCCCCAAGAGGTCTTGTCAAAGCAATTAAGACAGTTATTTGTGACTTAAATGTATCTGCTAGATATCTTGGGACGATAACGGACACTGGGCAAATAGGGGATTCTTTTTAAAGATGGACAATTTTAATGATCTCATATGAGATAATGGTATTTTTACTTATTCCATGAATGAACTGGATACCTGAGTCATTTGAATTGTGCAATGGGATGTGACATTCATGGCACACTGGAGAAGCAGACATAATAGTCAAGAGCAGTGAGAAAAGGAACTTGGAAAAAACTTACCATATTTACTTACTCTATACAACCTGCAGAGACAAAAAGTGGTGGTTGCCGGAAAACAGTTATTTCCTCTTTCAGTTAAATCATAATGGATTAATTATAAAAACAGTATGATATTATGAATGAAAATATGACCCATAGATTTAGAATTTCCAAGTTTGCATCCACATCTCCACCTTTGTCAACTTTGTGATCTTAGGCAAATTACTTGGCTTCTTTGTATCTCAAGTTTCTTACCTAGAAAATGAGAATCATCCCAACTACACAGAAGTGTGAACATTTAATCTTGAGTATTACAGTAGATAATTCATGTAAACCACTTGGAAAAGTACTGGAAACCTTATGAAATCTCAAAACATAGGTTATATTCTTGTGACTGAGCTAGATATAGAGTATGTATCACCAAATATGCCTTGAGATTTATGTGTCAGTATGCATAGAGAGGCACAACACCTTTATGTCAATGCTCCAATTTTCATCTCCCTATATCAGGAAGGCCAACATTCTCCAGTAATGTCGATATCTGTGCTAGAGAATACTGAAAGATGACATTATATTAATAGCTGTAAAACTGTATCTCCACGGGTTCTCCCAGTTGTAGGGGATGGGTTGTCAGCACTCTCCATGGGGTTCTACTACCTTAAGCCTAAGCCCATTGTCTCTGCCCATCACAACCTGCCTTTCCTAGGCTCCTGAACTGAATCTTTCTTTAGTTTCCTAGGAAAGATCATCACTTGGCCAGTTTTTTCTAAGAGTAGTCTGACAGCATAGCAGTTAAATCTTACTATTACAGTTCATTCCTTCATTGCACAAGGTTCTTCCTCCCAGAGGCCACGTGCCAAGGGCAAGATGAATGTAGTCCAGCCTAGTAAAGTACTTGGAACCCCTGCTCCCTCTGACAGGTAGACTTTGTCAGTCTGTCTGGCTGCCTGCGCCACACTTTTTTGTTTTTCACTTCAATCCAAAGGGCTCCTGTGTATTTTCCTTTAGCCGGCTCTTTTGGAGTCCTTTAGTCCATCAGACTAGACTGTACAACTCAGAAAAATATTTACGGAATAGATTCATAGTTTTTCTAATGGACCTCCTAGGACCCTGGCATCTACTTCAGCATCCTTTAACATTTCATGATGTTTAGGAGTAGCTTGGAGTTTCCAGCAGTTAGGAAATTAGTCTGCCCAGAGTACACAGAAAACTTAAGGGATTACCTTACTGCAGTTTTCTGACTGACCTTTGGCTCAGGCAAAGTATTTTGTTATATAGAGGACGCAAGATACAAAAATAGCATATTCCATGAATTTTCTCACAAATGTATATGTGAATGTTTTATGTGTTGTCTAAAGTGTCTGGAGAGAACTGAAAGGACCAATGACTTGAAAGTCAGCTATTTATGGCTGAATGTTTTTTGTTTCCTTTGTACACAGGCAGTCTAAAGAGAGATAGAAGGAAGGTAGAGGTGAGCACATTCTCTAATGGATTGTAAGATCAAAATATAGGTGGCCATTGGAAGTGAGGACTCAACTTCCCACAGGAGAATTAATAAGAGGAAGAAATGGTAAATCTATGAGAACAGGCAAGTGCCAGGAGGTGTGGAATATCCCTTTATGTTCCTTTCTATCAGTAGAGACACCTTTGTGCATAGACGTGCAGTGGTAACACTGAACATGTGGATGCAAGACATATGCATGTTTATGTGTCACATTTGTATGAACATACATAGTTCATTGAACTTTAGAAATGTTTAAGTGAGAATATTATGTCAGTTATATTTTTCATCTTTTCCCTCTCGAAAATACAATTTACCCATTTCAGTGTCTTACCCAAAGGATTAGCCATTATTGAAAACTGTTTCAATAATATCAGTTGAGTGGATGACATTCTTAAATTACTACATTTATTGTTTATATTAGAATTAAAGAAATTTGAGAGGCTCATAAGAAGCCTGGGAAACAGGATAATTCTTTTTTTCTTTCATGAATTCATGTTATTATTATTGCCATCAACAATTTTTAAGAGTGTGACAATTCAGTATGTGTCATTATTATTTTTAAAATAATGTTATATGAATGTTATTAGCAAAAGTAAATCTTGAATTTTCTCAAGGATTTCTCAGATATGAATTAATCTGGCTGATCATGTGGCACATACACTGAAATGAGTAAAATATATGTGCGTTGTGTGTACATATGTATATGCTGTATATTAAGATGTTTTGACATCTTAAAAACTCTGTCTAGGGAGAGACTGCCCCTCCCAGGAGAGAGAGCCAGTTCTTAGTTATAGCAAGGGCCCAGCCAGGAGCATGCCTTTGATATGCAAATTAATCAATCCAGAGTCACACCTTCTCTATCTGACCCTTACACTCCAAGAGGCAATATGCCTTTGACTTCTTCATGGCAGTGTCAGGCACCCGACAAACAGGAACCGCCACTATGGTATCCAGCCTGCAGAAATTATTCAAACTACCCAAGCCTAACCTGTTCACCCTGCCTTGCCTGGACTTTCTTGCAGAAACCCCCATAAAGGCTCTTCCCTAAACATGCCCCTCACTCCAGTCCTTTGCCTCCTGAACACCCAGATGCTTTCCCATGTGGCTGCGGATGGCACGTTCTGCCTCCTGTCTCTAGGACCTAAATTATAAATTTTGTTTTCCTGAACCTCTCCTCTGACTTCTCCTCTGGCTGCACCTGACTGACCATCTCTATAACAAAATTCAAAACAAGGTTAGAACCAGAATAAATTTGGAGACTATTTAATTCAATTTTCTTACTTTATAGGAAACAGGCTGAGGAAGAATAAGAGACTTGCTTGAGGTAAGCCAGTGAGATTGTATATTCCTCCCTCATTCCAAAAAGGAATTCGCTCAGGAGGAGTTAATAAAAGAGCTGGAATGTTCTGATTCATGGACATATACTTCACACTAAAGTTTCTATTTGTCTCCACTGCTTTCAGAAGTGACCCATTTTAAAGATCAACACAACTGAAGATTACCTCTAGAAAGAAAATAATTATCTCTACAAAATCAAGCCAGGTGTAACTTCGACCTGGTAATAATGCCTGGGTATTTATGCTCTGCTAAACTGTATCTAGGGAAATTAGATGTGATCAGTTCCTCCCTTGATTTTAGATTTTCTCTTTGTTTGTTTCTATGAGGCTGGTTAGCAGTGATAATCAAATTACCAGTCAGTCATCACAGGGGAGATTAGGGGCTAGTTATTCTGTCGTAATTTTACTTTTTCTCATTCTCACTATATCTTTAATGACTAATGGCATGAATGCATTTATTTTTATATTATTCTACTGAAGGTGAACTTCAATGTTAAAAACACTTATTCAGTCAATCAACATTTTTTATGTACTACTACATGCTCATTTCAAAGTTATCTTTGGTATGATATTTTTCTCTCTTGCTTTTCATGTCCAGAATCCAAATACTCATGAGGTTGTTTTTGGGAAACTGTTTTTGATAAATTTCTTCTCTACTTCTATTATCACTGTTCTACACAGTCATGTATTTTTTCTTACAACTACTGTATTCCAGATTTGTTTATCTGATTCCCAGGTATTCACAGACTTACTAAATCTGAATATTCAGGAATTAGGCCTGGTGATCTTTTTCTGAAAACATCTTCATGCTATTTTTACATGGCCTATTTAAGTAAAAGCATTTAAATTTTTAAAATTGGCTTTTAAAAGAATATGATTTTTGTTTTTTACTTCAAGATTTGCCCAACACTAATTCATCCTTTAGTTTCTATCAGTAATACTGGGAAAATCCCCGATGGCTGTAAACTCTTATTTACTGTGCTTTTTCTTATCCAGGAAATTAAGAAAGCCCCCCAAATAGATGATCAAATACAAATTCCTTAGCTAAAAATATTCAGTTCTCGGTAACATCAGATCTCCTTTTTCATCCAGGCATTTGTCCCACTGCTCTTCAGCAGAAGCTTTTACTGTACTCATATTTACCTCACCTATTTCCTCAATCTGCTATCCCTAATATAGCTACTTACCTCTGCCACCTTTCATCTCTTCTCACTTAATTTGTGTGCATATATTGTTTTTCAAGATGTTAATCATATTTTATCTTTTAAAGACAGAAATCATGTTATATACTTCATTCTCAGCACAATGTAATGGTCCAGTAAATCCTGTATTAAATGGAATTAAGTATGCTTACGGTCAAAAGTGTGTGGACAGGTCAAAAGTGTGTGAATGTGACTATTTGATGAGTTATTTTATAGTATGTTCAATATTTCTCAAACACTAATTTAATTATATATATTTATTTATTTGGCTTGCTACTCATTAAATCTGTTTTGAGCTTATCAACAGACAGTTGATTAAATCATTGCTAATTATATAATGTAATATGCAATTTATTGTAAGTATGAAGAGTTGCTAAATAAAATCTTAAAAGGTATATCATCATTCAAACAAGGATGAAGATAGAAAGCCTATGTTTACTGCTTCCTTTAAAAATTTTCTTGGTATATGGAATAAAAAAGATATTATTTTAAAATAATGTCAGTGGAAATTAAATTCTCTAATATGAAACAGACTCATGGTAAAATGGCTAACTTTTGGTGAACTAAGCAAGTTAAAATAATTCTACTAGTGTTCTTCTGTTCCAGAACTGGGCAGAGTCAAAATCTGAGTGTTTGCTAAGTTTATCATGAAAGTGAACCTCAGGTATCAGGATTTTTGCCATTAATGGAAGCTACCTTCTCCCAAGGACACGAGGAGAAACATGTCAGTGAGGAGTGAATAAAAGGTCTAAAGAATGGAACTGAGTCAGAAATCCGATGGCCTTAATCCAGAGAATTAGTAGCCAGAGAATAGGCATATTATTTAGGTACATACTATTACACAGATGATTTTTATCTGTTCACCTAAAAGTATTAGCATTCACTGAGATCATTTTAATGCTCATGTGGCTCCTAGCTCCCTTTCTGCTTGAAGCCATTGCCTCTCTTCAATTCCCTGACTTGGAGTAATTACTAGGGTTTCCTGAAAGAAGTGTAGCTAGAAAAAGGCCAAGGAATGGAAATGTTGAAGAGTCATTTGCTACATCTTTGGAGTACGAAGTTGGGGGTTGGATTGTAACCATGATCTCTAATAAATTCCTGGGGGTGAGTATTAGTGTCAGTAACAGATGTTTATTTAAAGAAGATTTGAATCGATAGCAAGGGAAAGACAGCATTGAACTTCAAGATAAAATAAAAATTGATATATAAGATAAAGTGCATGTAGCTAGAATTTTTGATTCTAGTAATTACAGGCTAGAGAATTTAGAAAAACTATTCTATCCAGAACAAACTAAAAAGTACCAAACTTAAAAAAAGACAAGCAATTATGAGGCAAAATCCTGGAGTAGATGAGAATCCAAAAAGGGTAGGTTCAAGTCGTAGTGATAATTTGCCTATAGGATTCTCCCATTTGGAAAATTCCCACGACCGCCTAGGGGATGGATTAAATGGCTGCTATCATTGCTGAAAAAAGTGTCCTGACCTTGGTGGACCTTATGTTGAGAAATAAAATTTGTATATTTTTTTTAAAAAGCAATTGAGCTTTCATGTTGATGGTTTTATGGAACTAAGAAGACGGAACTTAAAGCAATGTCACCTGAGGTGGAGAGTCTATCTGTTAAACTAATCCTCTGAATAGCTGTATTTTCATGGACATCTTCAACTGCAAGTAAACATCTTATGTGAACTTGCAGCAAGATGCTCAGCGGGAAAATCATCTCAGACTGGTAAGGGGCTCTAGACAAATCACAGAAGTAAAAACAATCCTGTCAGTAAGAATGAAGCTTTCTTCTAAGCCTCAAATTATTTGTATAGATAATTTTTCAAACACAAAGTTAACTGAACACACACAGAAATAAAATATTAATTAGAAAGAAGCAGTAGAAAGAATAGAAACAGGTTGGAATGGTCAGACCACTATTTTAAAAATGAACTTATTTGCTATGTTTGCAGAATGGGAGAAAATATTTGCAAACTATGCATCTGACTATGGTCTGATATCCAGAATCTACAAGAAAATTAAATCAACAAGCAAAAAAACAAATAACCCTGTTAAGCAGCAGCAAAGGACATGAACAGATACTTCTCAAAAGAAGACATACTAGTGACCAACAAACATATGAAAAAATGCTCAGCATCAGGAATCATTAGAGAAATGCAAGTCAAAACCACAGTGAGACACCACCTTACTCCAGTCAAAATGGCTGTGATTAAAAAGTCAAAAAATAACAGATCTAGTGAGGCTGCTTAGAAAAGGGAACACGGACACTGTTCGTAGGAATGTAAATTAGTTTATCCATTGCGGAAAGCAGTTTGGAGAGTTCTCAAAGAACTAAAAATAGAACTCTCATTCGACCCAGCCATCCCATTACTGAGTACATACCCAAAGGAAAATAAATCATTCTACCCAAAAGACATTTGCATCCATATATTCATCAAAGCAGTATTCCCAGTAACAAAGACATGGAATCAATCCAGGTGCTCATCCACAGTGGACTGGTTAAAGAACATGTGGTACATATATACCATGGAATACTACATAGCTGTAAAAAGTAACAAAATCATCATGTCCTTTGCAGCAACATGAATGCATCTGGAGGCCATTCTCCTAAGTCAACTAACACAAGAACAGAAAACCAAACACTGCGTGTTCTTACTTATAAGTGGGAGCTAAACATTGGGTATGCATGGACATAAAGATAGGAACTATAGGCCCTGGAGAGTACAATAGGAGGCAGGGAGGAGCACAAGGGTTGAAAAATTACCTACTGGGTACTATGCTCACTACCTGGGTGACACTAGATTTGAAAAATAACCAAATAGAGGTTTCAGAACTAAAAGCAATAAGAAAAAATTGAGATCTCCACAGATGGGGTGATGACCAAATTAAACACTGCTGGAAAGAGCATTAGTATGTAGAAAGACAGGTCAGAAGTTACATAGAATCTTTCTACTCAAGGTATAATCCATGGACCAGCAGTACAAACTAGTAGCCATATTAGGAATGTAGAAATTCAGCTTTCACCCCAGGCTTAAGTCAGAATTTGTACTTTACAAGATTGTAGGTGATTTATATGCACATTTAAGTGTAAAAAGCATTAATCTAAAAAGTGTCATAAAGGGATACAGTGATAAAAATTATAGAAGATAGGGTCAAATACATGGAGGACACAGAGAGAAGGCCTAATATATATTTGAGTCCCAGAAGGAAAATAGGATAGAGACATTATTTGAGATGAACCCGGCTGAGAATTTTCTAGAAAAAATGAAAGACACCATTTTATGGCTTTAAGGAGTCCGAAGAATCTTAACATAAATAAGCAGAAATCCATACCTAGGCATATCATAATATACAGCTACAGGAAACCAAAGATAAAAAACATAATCTTAATGGCAGCCAGAATATCAAAGGTAATAGAAACAAAAAGTAGCAATGAGTTGACTCAAATGAGTATCTTTCCTCACACATAGTTTGAATTGTTTATCTGGTTTGTTTTAGAGGCACTTCCTTACCATTGAAAAGTAAGTTAGTATATTATTCACATAAGAACTGGATTCAAGGTGCCTGGGTTCAAAGCCTCATATATGACTAACTAGCTGAATAGCATTGAGTCATTTACTTGGCTTTTTATACTGCTAACGGTACCTTCCTCAGAGCTTATGTGATGATTAGGTGAGGCGATGCCTATAAAGCACTAACAGTGATGGGCATATAAATGCTACTTGATAAATGTTAAATATTATAAATATTATTTTCATAGCATACTTTAAATAATATTTATTTGCATTTTATAGCACAGATTTTTATAGGTCATTCTGTAAAGAGTCAAACATCTTTTCTTCAATTTGCACATCAACTCATTATATTATTGATAAGGGATATGAACATGTTCAATATGTTCTTCATGTACATATGAAAAGTGATTTGAAGACTAAAACTCCTCACAAAAATCCTAGTCGTAATTTAATTTATGCCACATAAAAATTGCATGGGATTTGAATAAATATGCTCATTGTGCAGGCGATAATAAAAATAAGCTTACATCACGCGTACCATGTGCCAAGTCCTGTTACAAGTGCTGTAAGAAGTGCTATTATCTCATTTTGCAACAACCTTATGATGTAGTTATAGCTATAATCTTCATTTTACAGGAAGAAAACTGAAGCCCAGAGAGCTTAATATATTACCCAAAGAGTTAGTCCACATTAAACTGGGAGTTAATCCTGGCTGTCTGGCTTGAAAGCTTTTGTTCTGTATCTTGGATGAATAAACTAAACCTTAGGGAGTCTTCCTAGAAGTAAATGAAACTGGGATTTGATTTCAGTGCTTTCTGTATTCTAGGAGTGTCCTTGTACACTGCTCATATAGAAGTTTATAAATGGTTGCAATGTATCTATTTAAATCTTGCAAAAAGTATTACATAAAATAGTTTAAAATTAGCAATTCAAACCCTTTAAGTTGTTATATACCTACTTCTCCTCGCCACACACATTTCTTTTGTTTCTTAGATTATGTTTTTCTTCCAAATTTGAGTGAGTAGGCTCTGTAAAATTTCTTTTAACAAAATCTGAAAATAGCTATGAATTAGATAGGTAAGAGCCTCAAGTGAAATCTGAATATTGGAGCCATACTGCTTCTTGAGGGATGATAGAATTTCTATATAAAACAATCTTAAAATATTGTTTTTAAAGTAGTTTTAAGATTATTTCAAAGAATCAGAGAGGAGAGATTAAAATGGCTGTTGATCCAATATTTATAACACTCTACTCTGGGTAGGCATGTAATTGTAAACTTTATAATGGTTGGAGGATTAAAAAAGAATAAGAGAGAACATGTTGGAGGTGGGCAAAAGATACAGATGTTACTGAAATAAGAAGCATCTGTTAAGAACTTCAGAGAAATAGCAAGAATGTAACAAAAGGACAAAAAGGAATCAAGTTGGATGTGTTTTAATGATGTGAAATGCTACTGAAGCACTTTTCTTATTTATGATTGCCAGTTTTCCTATTCATTAAGTCAGTTCTTATTTCTGACAGTGGATGATGGTTCATTATCCTCAAATGGCAGGGATGGCATCAAGCCTGATGCATCCCGGGCAGTGAGAAAGTTGTCTGATTTCCGAAAGCTACTTAGGCCCTCCCAGGCAGTCATCAAACCTTTAAAGAATGGGAAAAGCAATACTTTCTGCTCTACTTGGCATCTATTTTGCTTATCCTGAAAGGAAAAAATGTTAGCTAAATTATAATCTGACTTGGCCTTTATTTAACATTTGTGAAGAGAAAAACGACAATAGCTTTAGTGGTAAGCACAATTGATAGATCTGAGAACTTTCTTTTTGCAGTTTTTTTCCAAGTCATTAGTGAACGCGAGCCCTTAGGACAAAATACTGGGGTAAAAATTCAAAATGGCAATGATTCATAAAATTTCTTTCTTGTAAAAAGGCCATGGTTTTGCAGAGCTCTCATTTTACTTTCATTTATGCCTACTTAGCAATCTATTGTTGAAACATGGTTTTGAAGGCAAATATTCATAGTATCAAGACACTTAAATATGGCCAAAGAAGAATAGCAACAACTTATCTCCAATTTATTCTTTACATGACTCATAGGGGTCTAAATTTTGAAGGTGAAAAAGAAAGAGTTAAGGAACAGTCACCTGAAGGACTTAGTTAACTTACTCACATGTATTTTTCTCATAAGCATCTATTATATACGAGGCACACTGCCACGGACTGAGAAGAAGATGACAAACAAAACATATAACTCCTAATATAAGATAACCCACAGAAAAACAGGGTAACTATTCTCATAGCAGAAGCAAGCGGGAGCCCTATAATTTTCTAGGTAATAGATGCTTGATGTACCATAAATACTCTCTTCTCTTCCCACAAAAGGCAATAATTTCTGCTAAGTGTTGAAGCAGAGAGAAGGAGGTTTTGAACACAGAAAGGTAGATTAAAGCAAGCCATTGAGTTGATGCATGAGATGAGGTTACAACACAGATATGTAGGTGCAGCAACAGTCATGACAAAAGGAAGAAGCAATCAACTCTCCAAGAGGGGACTGAAAAGGTAGAAAAGACTTCATAAAGAAAGAGGTGTCTGTTGCTGGTTGTCTGAAGGATGATTAGGAAGGCATTTCCAGGCAAGCAAGGTGACCTGGGAAGATATTTGAAGCACTAAGCAAGAGCTGAAGGCAGAAGGAACATCTGGAGTTCAAGGCAGAATGAGCAGTTAGGTATGGCCGAAGCCAAGTCAAGGGGAATAGTGGGCAGAAGGCTAGAGAAATCACAGAGGGGACTCCGAAGACCTGTCTGGTTTTGAACAATAGATAGTGCACATATGTTAGTTTTTAAACAGGTGTTCAAGAGGCAACTACAGTCAAGGTAGATGTAGTATGTGAAAAAGCTATTATATTTTGTATTTTAGGAAGAGAAAGATTATTTTCATGCATCCTCTCAAACACTATTCTGTCCTTCAGATTTTCCTGCAAACTCAGTCAACCTAGTCTTAAAGACTCAGATCCCAAAAGTATCCCCGGGTTATCCCACCTTACACTTTCCTCCCTTCTTTGAACTCCTAAATGTATGAGGATTTCCTTTGGCACTTCAGAATCCTGGAACTTTTAAACAGGCTTTGTGTTTCTAGATCAAGAAAATAAGGCACAGAGAGATGAAATCACTTGCTGAGGATTTTCAACATTCTGCCTTATATTTCTAGTTAACCTTTTATATGTATAAATCTTTACTCCCCAGCTAGACAGTAAACAAATTAAAGGCTGAATTCCATTTTATCAATTCCTACTTTCCCTTCTACATCTTGACGAATTGCTCAGAGAACAGGTTCTCAGTGTAAGTTTGCAGATTGATTAGTAAGGTAACTTGCTTTCTGGAATACATTTCCCTTTAAGAAAAAATTTTTTAAAAAGTTTTGGGCACTCAGGAAAAAAAAAAAAAAAAAAAAGTTATTTTTTTTTTAAATTAAAAAAAAAAAAAACCACCACACTTTAGTCTGCCTTTCTGCCTTCATAACCTCCTTCTCTCTGTTTTGACACTTAACAGAAGCTATTGTCTTTTGTGAGAAAAGAAGAGAGTATTTATGATACATGAAGCATCCATTACCTAGTAAATTATATGGCTCCCACTTGCTTCTGCTATGAAACGCCAAGATCACACACATGACTTCAAGACCATTCATTATCCACCTGTAGATTACTGTCAGGTTTGCAATGTCTTGCTTTCACACATATTGAATTTCATTTGATCATTTCTACATCTCAACCCTATTTCCAAACTGTTGAGGAGTATTTCTGAATCTGTCATGTCATTTTTCCTAACTGAACTCTCCTTCTTCAAAAACCTTGACTCCACTGTATGTCTATGCTCTTCTCAAGGGATTTATTTTACATGAAACTAGCTCCTCTCAGCCTATATTTCATTACAGATATGAAAATATATCTGTGATATGAGTTTTGCATGTGTAGTTACCTTGTTCTCTAAATATTAAACTCCTTGAAATGAGAGATTAACAACAACAAAAACACTACATAGTAGTATTGGAAGAATTATTCTTTTTGGGTCTTAACTTCCATAACTTCAGTGTCTGGTTTTTTTTTTGTTTTTTGTTTTTTGTTTTTTTTTTTTTTGAGACGGAGTCTCGCTCTGTCACCCAGGCTGGAGTGCAGTGGCCGGATCTCAGCTCACTACAAGCTCTGCCTCCCGGGTTCACGCCATTCTCCTGCCTCAGCCTCCCGAGTAGCTGGGACTACAGGCGCCCGCCACCTCGCCTCGGCTAGTTTTTTGTATTTTATAGTAGAGACGGGGTTCACCGGGTTAGCCAGGATGGTCTCGATCTCATGACCTTGTGATCCACCCGTCTCGGCCTCCCAAAGTGCTGGGATTACAGGCTTGAGCCACCGCGCCCGGCCTTCAGTGTCTGTTTTTAAGTTTACTTTCCTAATTTAGCTTGCTTCTAAGAGGTTGGTTAAGAGTTTTCCAACCCTGCAGGTAAAGGCCTGGAATCCACATTGTTTTTTCTTGCCAGGTGCTAATATTTCTTCAATCTTCTCAAACATGAACATACAGTACTTTCTTGAGAAAAAAAGTTCTATTTGAACAATTCATCCTCAAATGTAGGTGGATGTTAATGAATAGAAATTAAGTCAAAGAGTTGTCTCCAAGAGGAAGTAAATGATGCTTCTGCAAGGGCTTCCTTTGTTTGTTTCATTGACCAGACTCTTAGTTTTAGATGGACAGACCTGGATACCTGACATTGCCATTCAGTTAGAGTATCCCATACCTCAGGGATGGACTCAAATTACACAAGCTCACAGACCAATACATAAAACCAGAATGCCTATTTATTGATTTATGATGAGAAAAATAGCCGTTATACGGACTGGAATACTAATGTCAACTTTCCATTCCAGGAAACCATATAACAACTCCTACATGAGAAGCTAAATTACAACACAAAGATTGCTTGGTGAGCATGTGATCAAAACAGGGCATGATTAAGACCTTTAGGGGCCACAAGCATTTTAGTGTGCCTCCCAACTTCCCTTATGTTATTCAAAATGTAAACAATAAAAAACTACAAAGATGTGAAAGAAGTCCAACAAAATCTTTATTTTTCTCATGATGAATACTTTTAAACCTTCTCTGAAATGTCAAATATCATATTCTTTTAAAACTATCTTTTTTCTTTTTGCAATTTGTTTTGTTGATATCCAAAATACACAATTTATTTTTCTGCTGTGCTCAAAACAAGAGGAGTTAATTTTAGTCCTTAGAGTTTTGACTGCAACAAGCCTAAATGAAACCTTCATAAAGGAGACTAAAACTCTCTCCTTTAGATCCTATTTGGGTATATGCCGCTAAGGTTTGTGAAGTGACTCTTCTTTGTGCTTCCATAGACTCGTTGGTCGCTTTCTGATTGACACATTCTTTCCTTAAGTAGGTTAATGCATTTAATCAATTTACAGCCAAGAAAAGCTAATCTGAGAATATTCTGTCTAAGGAAAATTTGCATATGATCTGCTTCATCGTGCATGAATTTCATAATGTGGAACTCACACAGAGGGTAGCCAAGTGCCCACCTCGGCCCCATAGCAGTCACCACTGAAAAGCTGAGAAAATCATCTATATCCCCATATCATTATCACAGCCAGGCTAAAAGATCTGTTTGGAACAACTGTTCCTATCTACAGATATTATACAGGATGGGGTCAAATGTCTATCATCCTGGGCACAACTACTGTCAGCAGCATAAATGACCACCAGCCTGAAGGTAAGATTTTATGCAGAGTGTCTTGAATAATTAAAAAGATACTTAAGGAATGAATAAATGAATAAAATTTGAGGAAGCATTGCAAAAGGCTTCAAATAATAAAGACAGTTAAATAACTATAATTTTTATGCACTACACTTTTAATGACAGATAAAATGATGGATTTAAGAAAGGCTGAGGACCTCCTCCTACAAAATACTTGTTAATTACACAGGGAATAGTCATAACTTCATTTTCGAAAAACCCAGGAGATACCACTTCAACCAAATAAAATTATGTTAGGAGACACTTGGACCATATTCCTCCTAATATGATATACTGAGAAGAAAACAATATAACTTTGGTGATACTCTTGTCCAAAATGCATAACCTCAGTCTAGTCATGAGAAAACATCAGACAAACCCAAATTCAGGGGCATGCTATAGCATCCCTGGCTCTTAAAAAAAGCACAAATTTTATGAAATGCAAAGGCAGACTGACAAAAGAAGAATAAGGAAGAACAAGGAGCCATGACAGTTCAATGAAATTGCGACCCTGGACGGATCCTGAACTAGAAAAAAAGTGTATTAGCAAGAAAATTGGTTAAATTAAAATAAGGTTTCATCATCGCAAAGACCAACAGGATGTCTTAATAGTAGAAAAGAGAGTTTTATTGATTATATCAGTTTGCAAACTAAGAAGAGACAATCTCTAGTGTGGATCGAACAGGCTCTCTCTTCACAAAAGGAAAGAGTAGGTTGAGTTTTACGCCTCATATGTCCTGTGTAACACAATACAGTCATATATATTCAGCAGTTTTGGGGGAAAAGCTATACATATGAGGTGAATCAAGTGTATGGGCAATGGGTAAACATATATGTAATGTACAGCCCATGTTCAGTTTGAGGTGGGGTTTTAGCATTAAAATGAAATTAGATTTGGCTCTTTACATCAAAAGGTGAACTATAAGGCACAAAGACAGTTTGTGCACAGTCCCTGTAAGCTGACTGAAACTGGTTTGAAGAATGTTTGTGGCCGAGCACAGTCGCTCACTCCTGTAAAGCACTTTGGGAGGCCAAGATGGGCAGATCACTTGAGGTCTGGAGTTCGGGACCATCCTGGCCAACATGGTGAAACCCTGTCTCTACTAAAAATACAAAATTAGGCTGGGTATGGTGGCTCATGCCTGTAATCACAGCACTTTGGGAGGCTGAGGCAGGCAGATCATGAGGTCAGGAGTTCAAGACCAGCCTGGCCAACATGGCGAAACCCTGTCTCTACTAAAAATTAGCCTGCCATGGTGGCATGCGCCTGTAATCCCAGCTACTCAGGAGGCTGAGGCAGGTGAATAGCTTGTACCCGGGAGGTGGAGGTTGTAGTGAACTGAGATTGTGCCACTGCACTACAGCCTGGGCAACAGAGAGAGACTCCTCCTCAGGAAAAAAAAAAAAAAAAAAATAGCTGGACTTGGTGGCGACACGGGTAATCCCAGCTACATGGGAGGCTGAGGCAGAAGAATTGCTTGAACCTCGGAGGTGGAGGTTGCAGTGAGCCAAGATCTCATCACTGCACCCCAGTCTGGGCAACAGAGCAAGATTCTGTCAAAAAAAAAAAAAAAGAGAGAGTGTTTATAAGGCCTGTCCTTTGTCCAGTTAGAGTTGTGGTGACCTGGGTTATAAATCAGAATTAGAAAGGATTTGACTGTAAGGGTGGAGCAAGATGGCTGAATAGGAACAGCTCCAGTCTCCAACTCCCAGCGCGAGCGACACAGAAGACCGGTGATTTCTGCATTTTCAACTGAGGTACTGGGTTCATATCACTAGGGAGTGCTGGACAATCGGTGCTGGTCAGCTGCTGCAGCCCGACCAGCGAGAGCTGAAGCAGGGCGAGGCATCGCCTCACCTGGGAAGCGCAAGGGGGAAGGGAATCCCTTTTCCTAGCCAGGGGAACTGAGACACACAACACCTGGAAAATCAGGTAACTCCCACGCCAATACTGCGCTTTAAGCAAACGGGCACACCAGGAGATTATATCCCACACCTGGCCGGGAGGGTCCCACGCCCACAGAGCCTCCCTCATTGCTAGCACAGCAGTCTGCAATCTAACTGCAAGGCAGCAGTGAGGCTGGGGGAGGGGCGCCCACCATTGCTGAGGCTTAAGTAGGTAAACAAAGTCGCTGGGAAGCTCGAACTGGGTGGAGCTCACAGCAGCTCAAGGAAACCTGCCTGTCTCTGTAGACTCCACCTCTGGGGACAGGGCACAACTAAACAACAATAAAAGCAGCAGAAACCTCTGCAGACGCAAACGACTCTGTCTGACAGCTTTGAAGAGAGCAGTGGATCTCCCAACATGGAGGTTGAGATCTGAGAAAGGAGAGATTGCCTGTTCAAGTGGGTCCCTGACCCCTGAATAGCCTAACTGGGAGACATCCCCCACTAGGGGCAGTCTGACACCCCACACCTCACAGGGTGGAGTACACCCCTGAGAGGAAGCTTCCAAGGCAAGAATCAGACAGGTACACTCACTGTTCAGCAATATTCTATCTTCTGTAGCCTCTGCTGCTGATACCCAGGCAAACAGGGTCTGGAGTGGACCTCAAGCAGTCTCCAACAGACCTACAGCTGAGAGTCCTGACTGTTAGAAGGAAAACTATCAAACAGGAAGGAAACCTACACCAAAACCCCATCAGTACGTCACCATCATCAAAAACCAGAGGCAGATAAAACCACAAAGATGAGGAAAAAACAGGCCAGAAAAGCTGGAAATTCAAAAAATAAGAGCGCATCTCCCCCGGCAAAGGAGCTCAGCTCATCGCCAGCAACGGATCAAAGCTGGACAGAGAATGACTTTGACGAGATGAGAGAAGAAGGCTTCAGTCCATCAAATTTCTCAGAGCTAAAGGAGGAATTACGTACCCAGTGCAAAGAAACTAAAAATCTTGAAAAAAAAAGTGGAAGAATTGATGGCTAGAGTAATTAATGCAGAGAAGGTCATAAATGAAATGAAAGAGATGAAAACCATGACACGAGAAATACGTGACAAATGCACAAGCTTCACTAACCGACTGGATCAACTGGAAGAAAGAGTATCAGCGATTGAGGATCAAATGAATAAAATGAAGCGAGAAGAGAAACCAAAAGAAAAAAGAAGAAAAAGAAATGAACAAAGCCTGCAAGAAGTATGGGATTATGGAAAAAGACCAAATCTACATCTGATTGGGGTGCCTGAAAGTGAGGGGGAAAATGGAACCAAGTTGGAAAACACTCTTCAGGATATCATCCAGGAGAACTTCCCCAACCTAGTGGGGCAGGCCAACATTCAAATCCAGGAAATACAGAGAACGCCACAAAGATACTCCTCGAGAAGAGCAACTCCAAGACACATAATTGCCAGATTCACCAAAGTTG
>NC_037681.1:73327774-73348006 GCF_003255815.1 Theropithecus gelada | reverse complement strand
ACTGGCCATCAGAGAAATGCAAATCAAAACCACAATGAGATACCATCTTACACCAGTTAAAATGGCAATAATTAAAAAGTCAGGAAACAACAGGTGCTGGAGAGGATGTGGAGAAATAGGAACACTTTTACACTGTTGGTGGGATTGTAAACTAGTTCAACCATTATGGAAAACAGTATGGCGATTCCTCAAGGATCTAGAACTAGATGTACCATATGACCCAGCCATCCCATTACTGGGTATATACCCAAAGGATTATAAATCATGCTGCTCTAAAGACACATGCACACGTATGTTTATTGCAGCACTATTCACAATAGCAAAGACTTGGAATCAACCCAAATGTCCATCAGTGACAGACTGGATTAAGAAAATGTGGCACATATGCACCATGGAATACTATGCAGCCATCAAAAAGGATGAGTTTGTGTCCTTTGTAGGGACATGGATGCAGCTGGAAACCATCATTCTTAGCAAACTATCACAAGAACAGAAAACCAGACACCGCATGTTCTCACTCATAGGTGAGAACTGAACAATGAGATCACTTGGACTCGGGAAGGGGAACATCACACACCGGGGCCTATCATGGGGAGGGGGGAGTGGGGAGGGATTGCATTGGGAGTTATACCTGATGTAAATGACGAGTTGATGGGTGCTGACCAGTTGATGGGTGCAGCACACCAACATGGCACAAGGTTACATATGTAACAAACCTGCACATTATGCACATGTACCCTAGAAATTAAAGTATAATAATAATAAATAAATAAATAAATAATAAATAAATAAATAAAAAAGAAAGGGTTTGACAATTTACCTGATAACCCCTATTGTTAGTGAGTTTACCAAGGATGTGGTTTTTCTTGTAGCCATAGGATTTTAGGGATTTGCCTTGCTAGCCAAGCCCCAAACCCTTGGCCTGTAGGTAACTTTTGTTTTCTTAATGGAAGAGTCTGCCCTGATTGACAAAGAGAGTCTATTTTAGTCTGTCAGATCACGTTTTTAGATTATGTTTATTGAATCAATGTTAATTTTCTATACTTTAATCATTCTATGGTTGTCTAAGATGTCAACATTAAAAGAAGCTGGATGAAGTATATAGTGGGAACTCTTTGTACTATTAATTTATTTTTATAAATCTAGAATTGTTTCCAAATAAGTATAGAAAGACAGAATAAGGCAAATTTCATTGATAAACAAGTTTCGAATTATATAACTTGAGTAAATATATCTAAATTTCTTTGGATATATCATCTGAATGATGTTTAAAATCTGTCATAGATTAATGCCAAAAGCCATTCCTACCCAGTACACTGCAGTAGCTTCTGGAAGCCTTTTTATGCCTCCAGTCTTTCACAGTTGTCATGTGCAATTTATATTTTCATAATGTGGCTTTCAAATTGTAACTAAAGTGCACATGGTTAAAACAAATCAATGACTACTAATTATTTTTTATGGAAAATAAGCTTTTCCTGTGTCAGCTTCAGCCATTCCTTAGCCTTCATCTCTAAATGCATTCATTTGGACTCCTATAGAAATTTACTAGATAGTCCTTCCTTACCCCTAAATACTATGTCTTTAAGAATATTTAGGTTAAAATTTTAGACAAGATCTTTTGGCTTTCCTCCATGATAAACAGATTACTTTCACCTTTTTATACCACATCTTATATTTCCTACCCTATGTTCTGATAAAATTATATCCCTATTTAGTTAAATCAGTAAACCAAGAGTAGAATACAATATTATTATGTATGTATGTAACTGTCTGGTTCACTTCAGAGATAAGTTGTGTATCATGCTTTTTTCTTTCCTTTCTTTTTGTACAAGTTTTTGTTTTCTCTAGATATTCCATAGGCTTTTATTGTTTCTTATATTGTATCCTTAGTCTGTTCACTCAGACAGTTGATCCAGGTGTATTATTGCTCTTTCTTTATTCTGGAGACCTCTACCCAGAACTATGAATTCTCCTTCTGCAGTCTGGGTTGCTTTCTCTCTACACCTTTGGCACAACGCTGTTCCTGGAGTTTCCTTTCCCTGCCTTCTTAAAGACAGTGAATCCACTGACTCCTAAATCTCATACCACTGCATCTGAGTAATGATTCAATTGGGTATAAAGTTACAGGTTGAGAATATTTTTCCCTTTGTCCTTTGAAGAAATTATTCCACTGTCTTCTAGTATGCAGTATTACTGCTCCCATTTTTATTCTTCTTTAGGAAATGACCTCCCGCCTTCAGCCTTCTCTACCTCTAAGGTTAAGAGATTCCCCTATCCTTAGATGTCCTGAAATTTTAGAGTTATGCATGTAGGTATATTTATTAATTATGTTGGGCACTTGGTTCCATCATTCAATCTGAAGACGAATGCCTTTTCTTTCATTATTTCATAGTATAATTCTCTCCATTTTTTTGTTCTCCTTTTCTAGAATTTCTGATAGAAGTGGTAACTCTTAGGACGCTATGTATTCCTTTTAAAAAATCCCCCTTCCCAAACTTTTAAGGTAATTAACTTGATTTAATTCTCTGTTCTGATTAATTTGTTATTCTGGTAATTATTTTTATTTTTTCAGAAGCCCTTTGGTTTCCTTCAGTCTATTTCACATGGCAGGATAATTTTAATTTATGTATAAAATATCTTCTTGGATCATGCCGCTCTCAACTGGATTTTTTTTTTTTTCTCTAAGCTCTCTGTGTTCTTTAATGTGTCTGTTTAGGGAGGAGTCATTCTTTCTTTTTTATTGATGTTAAATATGTTTTAAAGTATACGTTTTCATCAAATATCAGAGGATATTTGCTTATCTGATTATATTTTCAAAGGAAGCAGTAACAAAGAAGCTGAGTGAGAAACGTGTGTACCGTTTGCAGTTCTTGGACACTGATGGGGTTGCCACAGCATGTGCGAGCAAGAAACCAGCATGTTATGGGTCTCTACAGTGCTAGATTATGAAGGTCTTTCTTTTCTTTCTAAGCCAATTCATATTTCTTTAAGCTTTTTTTTCTTTTTGCTTATGATAAGACAGCTGTGAAAAACTATGTCTGAAGGGTTAAGCAATTTAACTGTGGTTAAATTAACAGCAAATCCTATTTTCAGTTTCAATAGTGAGCTCTCGTTTTAGTGAAGCACCATTCTCACTCCCGTTTTTCAGGGTATCTTCTTACACTGATGAGTGTTGGTGATCTCCATGGTTTTAGAAATCTGATGTCTCTCTCACTAAGTCCTCTTTGGGATATTGTCTAGGCTGCATCTTCCTCCACCTGTTTTAGCAGTTACATTTCCCCATTTTAATCTTTATTTTCTAAAAATATGGTGAAATCTCTTCCATCAATATCTCCCTTATCATTCTCCTCCCTGCTGTTACAA
This sequence comes from Theropithecus gelada, assembly GCF_003255815.1. Classification (NCBI taxonomy): domain Eukaryota; kingdom Metazoa; phylum Chordata; class Mammalia; order Primates; family Cercopithecidae; genus Theropithecus; species Theropithecus gelada. Next base: position 73,344,643 of record NC_037681.1, on the reverse strand, counting down.
CATCTGTATCCCTTTACTATCATCTATTTTATTTAATCCGGTTTAAAAGGGGAGAAAATTTGCCATTCTGGGTAATAACAAAAAGAATCGTGTGTGGCAAAGCATCTGAATCAGGGTGAAGTAGACTTGGCTGAAAACTGAAACAAAAAAACCCGAAAGCTAATTGAAAAACATAGTGATTCTTAAACTCTCATGTACATTAGGATAATCTAGAGGTCTTTTTTGAGAAAAAAAAAAAAAATCCACACCAATTCCAGACCTACGAAGAAAGAATATTCAAGAGTTTAGCCTTTTTTATGCTTACTTTTAAGTTGAAAAATAGTATGTATTTGCATAGCACTTCAAAATAATTTTTGGTGACAGTCATTTGTTAGTTCACTAAGCACATGCTTGGTCTAGTAGATTTAAGGCAAGTAGAAGTTACTTGAAGATAGTAGAGTAAGGTGACATCTTTGGTGTTTTACCACCAAATAAAATAAGGGTAGATGGAGAAGTAATTATTTTTACCTGTTACTAAACTTAATTGCTTAACAAGGAGTGTGCACATCTTCATTTTGCAGTCACTATTCTCCTCAAAAGAATCACTATTTCTCCTCAAAAGGCTCTTAGAGCCTCAATAGGAACCCAGGAAGGACCCATCCCTCTTTCACCCATTTAGAGTGTTGCTTTTCAGGTTGCAGGGGAAAACTCTTATCTCAAAAGCCATAACCCATCCTGACCTTTGTGCCCTGGCACAACATCCTAGGGTACCTGTGTGAAGATGGAGATTAGTCATGACATCTGTCAAGAAAAATAATAAAATAATCCAAATATTGAGACTTCAAAATAGAAAATTAATGAATTTCAGATACGTGAAGTTCTTATTTAAATCAGATCAATTTTCTTTCCCTTTCTCTAAGGAAAGCCAAGTTATTTGAGGCATATGATATTAAAGGCTTTTAAGTTGAAAAATAGTATATATTTGCATAGTACTTTATAACATGGTTGTAAAATATGCTATTTGATTTAAACGTTAAAAATAACTTTAAGATAATAAGGACAAATTTTTGAAAGTTATTTTTATTTTACAAATCTGTAAACCAAGGTTCATGCACTTACTTTTTTTCCAAAATCACATACATTTTGAGGTGTAACATTGTAACTCAAGGTCAAGTATTCTGTCTTTAAATTCTGTGCTCTTTCCATCATTTAATGTTGACTCAAATTCATCAGTCAGAAAATAAACTCATCCTATTAGTTCCCTGCCGGTTTTGGTGACCTTCCTATGCCCCTGCTGGCAGTGAATCAGCCTACAGAAAGTACCACACTATCAGGAGGGCATGTGGGTCCAAGGTTTCTAAATATGATAGGGCTTAGAGGATCAAGCTCATAATTAATTATAGAACTTGTGGAGGGTCAGTTCATCTGTTTAAAAATGCCTGATTAGTGTTCTGCAGATTCCATTTATATGAGGCTCTTAGCAATAATTCCCAATTCCTATTTGGAATCCCAATTTTCAAAGTATCAAATTGGGTAATTGATGATAAGTTAGACCACCATAGCACCATTAAGATCAAGACTCTGTGGCTGAGTGAAGTTGTAGGTTATCTTTGCCTTTTCTTGGAATTCTTTAAAATTAGGTGCCTATCACTGTGTTAAGTTTAAAATGATACTACCAGCAATCAAGAGTTACAACAGACAATCATCCATTAAGTATTACTTCCAATTCAAGGGAAGTAGGGAACAGCACTTTCAATATAAAATTTGAACTAGAGTTTTCTGATGTGTAATTATAATTTTTAGTACATTATTAACATAGAAAAGTGATGTTTTTTTCTTATATAAAGTGAGAGCTGTCAAATAAAGAAGAAGAAAACTAAGTGCATCTCTAATAATACCCTAGAATAAGAAACAATGGGCTAGGTAGATGGGACAGATTTTGCCTCAATCTTGGAAAAACCGCTCAGCAATGAAATGGGTTGAGTTTCTCATCCTATAGATATTATCTGAAAGAGGGTTTTATAATGGTTAGGTCCTAGTATGGAAAGTTTGGTTAGACCTTTCCAGCAATGATATTGTTTCCAATATTGTTACTTTCGTGCCATGTAACGTTAGTGACCTGGAAATGGTGATGCTGCTTCTATCTCCTTATCTTATAAACAATTATTTAGGTAGATTACTTGTAATAAGTACTTGTTGATAAAAGTAATGCTTCTTGACGTCAGGTTATTGTTAATATTAGTTGGATATAAGTAATGTTAGTAACTTTCTTCAGTAAAGATCTGTTTTTTTTTTTTTTTAAATGAGACAGTTATCCTCATCTTTATTCCATTGCCCCCAAGTATTTTTGTCTTCTTCTCTGGTCCGAAAGTCCTATATAACTGAAGCTTCCCTTGTAATTCACTCCATAATCCTCCTTCCAATATCTGTAGACATTTATGAGAAGCAGAAGTGTCAAACACATGGCAGTCTCAGGGCCCTGTTACATACAGTTTCTTAGGGCCACCAGCTTAATAGGATGTTTAAAAATCTTCCAAAGACATTCTGTCTTTACTAACTTCTACTTGGTATAATGCTAATGATCTTGGCTGCTTATAGAACCTGACTTTTGAACTTACTTTATAATCTCAAACTATTGCTGACATGTTTTGCATACCTTTGTCAATAGAACGCTTCAATCTGGGGACATTATTCATCAGAGAGGGTGGTTGTCTATTTGGTTTTAACCAGTAGCAGACACGAATGACAAGGATTCTAGTGCAATCGTTCGTTTATCAGGTGATCCCGGGAAACACCACTAGGAGAGAAGATAAGTGAAACAAAGCATGACATGATATCATTTTTCATCCACAAAGTTACTACTGAGGACAGCTGGAGCTTAATCCCACTGGGGAATTCTGGGGGTCAGTGCAGATCATGCCTCAGAGCTATTTTACCTTAGGGGTATAAAGCTGGAACGTTTATTCACCAAATCTCCTTCTGTCATTTGTCATGTGCTAATTCCAGGGATATTAACACTGCCTCTCCAGGCTTGCTCTTTCCTTTGAGTCTATTTCCACAGCTGGAAAAAAAAGTATTTAATTACAGAATCTGAGGTGTTCCTAGTAAGCAGCCTTTGGGCAGTTAGAGATGAGTGTCAGAGTATTGACTATACCTGCTTCAGTGACATATCCTTCTGCCCTGGAGATTAGTTCAAATCAAAATTAGAAAGCTCTTACAGCAGGAACTGATTTGGAATCGTGGTTGGATACTTTTGAGGTGACTTACACCTATCATGCATGTTCTATGGAGCATCAGCTATAAAAAAATGTTGACAATTAGTACAGTGTTCAGACAGGCTAGAAAAATGCTGGTTTATGCAAAGTTAAACAGTTTAAAGGATTGTGCCCTAAGAGACACTATAGCTTTCCCAAAATAGCTTTCTCCAAAATTACTTGATATGGAACATTTCCCAAGCTAACTAAACCAAAGAACCTGCTTTTTTATGATTAATCCCTTTTGGGTTGGTGTTCTGTGGAACACACTTTGAAAATGCTTATTTATTTAGTCCAATCTTCTCATGCTACAGCTAAGACCACTGAAGCTCAGAGACCTTGTGACTGCTCCAGTTCATGCTTTTCATCTTATCCTGTTGTCTTTCATTTTAGGTCAAGAAATCCCTTGTGACTCTTAGTTAGGGATATATAATATCTCTGCTTCTTGAGTCATAGATATAGCTCCTGCTTCTTAACATGTATTCAAATGGTCTTTTGGGGGAATACTGATTGTCTTTGATGTCAAGGATACTTAAAACTTTCCAGTGAATAAAGTTCATGAAGTCCACCTAGTGAGCTTTTCAAGATGTGGAATCATATGTATGTGGGTCTCATCAAGAGGCTTGGCATGGTTATTGTCAGACTTGGCTAAAAGGATGTGTTTTGTTCCTATTCTGCTGTGGGAAGAAAGGCAATAATATAATGTATCTGTTAGAATGATTTCATAAGTTTGAATCTACTGGGGAGGTTGTTCCTTTTCCCTGATCCGAAGTAGGAGTGGGAACCTGCTGGCAAGGTTCACTGTAGCCTAGACTAATCTGATCAGCCCAGTGCTCCAAAATATAGGACCCGAGTGACACAGACACTGTTTGGCATTAACCAGATTATCCAGAACAGGTATATAGGCCACTACAGGCAGAGATGTTTTCAGTACTTCCTCAGAGGCATAGTGTAGCTTGGATAGAGATTTTAGGGGAGTGAAACATTTTCCATGGTTTCTCTTGTCTCTCTTATTAAAAACAACAGCCGGCCAGGCATGGCAGCTCGCACCTTGAATCCCAGCACTTTGGGAGGCCAAGGTGGGTGGATCACTTGAGGTCAGGAATTTGAGACTAGCCTGGCCAGCATCATGAAACCTTGTTTCTACTAAACATACAAAAATTAGCTAAGTGTGGTGGTACACATCTGTAGTCCCAGCTACTTGGGAGGCTGAGGCAGGAGAATCGCTTGAACCCAGGAGGTGGAGGTTGCAGTGAGCTGAGATTGTGCCACTGCACTCCAGCCTGGAGTTCAGTGAGACTCTGTCTCAAAAAAAAAAAAAAAAAAAAAAAAAAGGAAAAAGAGGAAGCATATATTGGGACACTTTCTTGTGGTAGAGATTGTACTTGGCACTTTGTTTAATTTAGCTCATTTAATCTTCACAGCAGCAATGTGAGGGCAGTACCATTATTCCCTTTCCTTACACAGGCAAATTGAGGCTCAGAAAAAGTATTCAACTTACCCGTGGCCTCTAGCAAAATGTAGAAGAGTCCATTCCAGAAATGTACAGTTTTAGCTCATGTATTCTTCCACCTTGGAGACTGCATTGATCTATGCTAATTAGGCTCATTTCCTCAGTAAGAGGACAAGAAATCAAAAGAAAATGAAAGACATTCAGTTGATAAACTTGTAGAAATTGATAGTGTACAGTAATGCGAACAAGCTATTCTTTGTAAGATAGCCACACATCTACCACTCACACCGTTATTCCATGCTAACCCTCAGAGATGTTGCAGTTTGATTTGCCAGATGAAAATTATGATGATTACATTTTATTCTCCTTTATGGAGGCAAATTGAAACCTTTTCCTTAAAAGGTTCTGCTTATGATCCTAGGAAATTGTCATGGAGAGATGCAGCTGTTTTTAAAGTCTTTGAAAATAAGAACAAAAGTGCACCCATGCAAGCTTTAACCTGAACAGGTAGAGTCAATTTTATTAACACATGAAGCCATATGTTTGGAGACTAGAGAAATAAGAGGACAATGAATCAATTGTCAGACTCGCATGGATAGCTGAAGGATGAAACATTTGGTATCAGCTGTATTTCTCAGATGCCCTGATTGTGTTGGGTGCAGTTTCAATCAGTGAATAATAGAGTGAAAGCAGAGGGGAAAAACAGGGAGGTAGGATAGAGAATAATTTTTAAAGAGTATAGCAATTCCACAAAGCTCAAGCAGAAGCACTGAGAGTTCTTAGAGAAAGAGTAAGATAAATGGCAACTTTGGGGTATTCTTAACTATAAGTGATACTCCCCTGCACACTGAAGACAGAATCAGGCTTAATAAATGCCATGACAATATATAACTTTGCCCTGGTTCTTTGGCTGCCTGGGTAGCAAATGAGTCAATGTGAGATGCTCTCTAAAGACTCTCACAGTGCCTTATGCCTAATAGATTCAACAGATGAAGCTGAGGTGTTTAAGGACTGGGAACTGGGCCCCAGAAGGCCAGTTAAAATGGAGTGGCATGGTTTGCCCTCTCCCCAGGACATTCACATTTCACAGATAAGAAAAGAGTCTCTGGCTGGCAGGCAGGGGTAATGCTGTGTAGAGTGTAGGGAGGGATGGTAATGGAAATGCATTTCAAACCCTGACTTTGAGGGTAACTGAAAGGCACTGCATATGGCAAATGGCCAGTGTGAGGGGCCCTGAGGTCAGCCAGTAATAGATGAGGAGGTTTTATAATACAGAATAGTGGGTGAAATGGAACAGATGGAGGCTGTATTAGGCACTGAGGTCACACCAGCCCTAAGGAGAGAAGTTGGCATGAATTATGCTGCCACATTGTAAGTGCAAATATGTGATTGCTTAGCCAATTAAAGAGGTAATGAATGAAGGATAGACTGGAAGGTGACACATCAAAGTTACCAGAGTTATCATATGTCATTTAATCATGCTGATATTTCACAGGCAAGAAGAAGCTGATCAAAAGACAGCATATATTAGTGCAAAGAGCAAATATGTTGAAGTGAGGGAGAACTAACAATTTATGCAAAAATAACAGTGTGAAAATGGGCAAATTACTTATCCCTCTGTGTCTTTTTCCCCTCATTTGTAAGTGAAGATTTTTATAACCCCAAATATTACACAAATGGTCAGAAAGAGGATTCCTCAAAACTCAGTGCAGTTATTAAGCAATTATCATCAAAGTGGAATTAGTTTTCATACAAAAGAAGTAAATTGTATTTGCCAGTATGTAAGATGTAATTAAAGCATATGAAAATAATACCAAGGGCAAGACTTACTAACAAGGCAGAGGTGAAGGGCCTGAGTTTGAATTCGCACGCATCTGTGATTGAATCCAAGTTTTTCACTCACTAGCTGCCTGATGTTGATATACACCTACCTTTTACAAGTTTTGTTTTACTTATCTCTAAAATGAAAATGATCCCTGCTCCTTCAGGGGTTATGCATTTGAAGTTAGATATGTCCAAAGCCCAGTTGTTAGATATACCCAAAGCACTGAGTAAAAGTCCGAGTGTGTGCCTTTTTTGTGACTCAATTCCATAATAGAGTCTACTGTATGAGAGACAAGAAGTGGCCTAAGGCAGGTAGATACTGAGGTACTAGATAGAAGCATCTACTGGCACAAGAACCATAAAGCTGAGAAAATGTGGAGAGATGAGATGGAGAGCAAATATGAGCAACAGGCTTATATTGGTGTCATGTCATGAGAACATGACAGGAACTGTGATGGGAAGCATCATATTTGTGCTCATCTCTTACATTTCCCCTTGAGAGGAAGGAAGTTGAGGCAGGTCTTTAAAGAAAGGAATGTCTGCTCAGCCCACTGAATGGGTAGGAGCAACCACTGAATGGTCTTAAACTACTCTTGCACAAGCTCTTAAGCAACATGGAAAATAAACATCAGTTTCAAAAAAAAAAAAAGAAAGAAAGGAATGTCTGACATACTCCTTCATAAGTATCTCAGGACTCAGAATGACTCCCACTGATCCTTACCTCCCAATATACACACCCTTTAGAATCTTCTCTTGAGTGTGGGCTGGACCTAATGTCTTGTTTCTAATAAACAAAATATGGCCACAGGGATGAAATATCACTTCCACAGTTAGGTTACAAAAGACTGAGACTTTCATTAGTTTGGCTGGAATTCTGTCTCTCTGGTTCTTCTAGTTGGATCACTCTGATGAAAGCAGCTGACATGTTGTGAATTGCCCTATGGCTTTACAATTACAAATCCAGTTGGTGATAAAATTACTTCAAATTTGGAGTAAATGAAATACCATATTAATACTAAAATCTTACACGTCAGGATATATGTTTAAAAGCGGTGTAAAAGTTAAGGATAGGCTACTTATAAGAAGAAACAGAGCAGCTGCTTCTTCTCTTTTTGTTTTCCACCAGGTGTGGACACAAATATATATATATTTAGTAACTTGTACATGGTAGGTCTTCAATAAGTTATTTATTAGTTGGGGTGACTGTCTTTGCTATAGAGATGGCATTCATGTATTTGAGCAGCCAATTGCAAAATGACTATAGGGGAGGGACTATTATTGTTGCCATTTTCCATATAATACTTTAAAAGTTTGGTTTCCATATATACTTTAAAAGTTTCCATATATACTTTAAAAGTTTGGTTTATAATACCTATGCCAATAGACTCTTGTAAACTGTGACTAATGCATATAAAAGTATATAGTATGATACATTGATTGTCACTGTTGTGTTTTAAGTATATTAAGTTCAGGTTTTTCGTAACAACATTTCACTGGAAGTCAGAAGTATGACTGTACTTAAAAATCAACCCCCATTCTCCTGTCTCTGCCACAGTTTGCCTTGAAACCAAGCAACGTTTGTAGCACACCACACTGAATAGTAGAGGGGGAAAAACCCGACACTAGGAAGAAAAATTTCTCAATTCGAACTTCCATAAAATTGACATAAATATCCAGAAATGCTCATAGAGTATGCAAATTTATTTTCATTTTACTTGTCTTTTAATGTTAAACTGAATTATAATTTTTTAGAATATAAGAAAAAGTTTTAAAAATATGTTTTTAAAAAGTTTTAAAAATATGCTACATATTCACCATATTCAACTACTATTTTAACCCTTTTGAAAGTCAAAGACAGTAAAAATGGGAGAAAACTCAGTATTGTTCATGGAATACATATCAGGGATCAGTTTTGAATAATATTTGTCAAGCAGAAGATTGTGACCTAAAAGTAAGCCATAGAGGTAGTAGCTCCCCACTTATCTAAAGGCTCAAAGCAGCCAACTGTTTTCATTCAATAAATATTCTTTCAGAGGTGTTCCAATGCTATTTTAGGGGCTTGAGTTACATCAGTGATCAAAACAAACACTCCTGTCCTTATGACAAATCTTACATTCTAGTGGGCCAGAAATTAAACATTAAACATGATAAATAATAAATCATATGGTATTAGAAGTAGTACAGCAGGCAATGTAGACATGTCTGGTTTTTTTTCCCCCCTTGTGATTTTTTCCTTTGGGGCATATGGAGCTACTGAAGGGGTTATCACCTGTGACACTCAATTTCACTTGATGGGAGCATAGTGTTATAAACGAAGTCCTGTGAACCTGCTCATAGAGACTCAGGATGTGGGTATTTTTGAGGTATGATAACGTCATTATAGAAATAGCTATAGTAATATTTGAAAATCTTTAAACATAAAATAATAATAATTTATTCCAAGAGAATATATCTCTGGATGATTTCTGGACACTTATCTTATCCCATGTAGCCATGAAAAGGTAATTGGAGTCCAGAAAGTATAATGGAAGGTTATTGAGACATTTTGAAATGGTTGGGCTGGATTTTGCACTACATGTGTGATAACATTCTTTATGGCCTCGAATCTTTTGTGTAAGTTTGGTTTTAGAATTTAATAAGCCTACAGATAGGAAATTTGGAAGTTATTTGTTCCCTCTCAAGAATCCAGAGATGGTATCTCTCTAACCCCGAGGGTAACTGATATTACTATCTCTGGGAGAAGTGGGTCACCTATGGAAAAATCACATATTTTTATCATATTTATGTTAATATAGTATTTTATTATGAAGAAATGTCCCTTTTGTGGTTGGACAATCAAATGACATAAAAATAAGATTGACAAAAAATAGCATTTTGGGGTCAAGTTTATAGGTTCTGAAATAGTAAAGGACCTCTATAGGTGCTACTACTTCCATCAAGCAAGTACTTCTAAAAATTATTTGGTATCTTACAGAATGTATGAGAGGACCAGGTATCAAATGTGAATGCTATAGAGCCTAAAATAGGAGCAATACTTATCACACCCCTAAACTAATTTAATGGAAATCCCGTTGCTGGTTCTACTAGTTACTCGAGTCCATGAAGTCAGGAATCAACAGCTAGCACTTTTTCTATGGCTGAGGCAGCAAAGCCAACAACTCGATGAGGCTGTGCTTGCCAGAACTCCTCATGCACGTGTGTCTTTCCTGTCTCCTAGAAACAGAGAAAGGAAGCTGGTCAAATCTTTATACCTAATGTTGAGGAGGTTCGTCAAATGTTTACACCTCAAGTGAATGGAGCCTGAGAAGAATAATTTAGGAATTCTACTTAGGGAAGGCTAGATTTGTGATATTGGTGAACCACCAGAATGGGGGAGGGATTTCAAACTTTTGGTGCTGCCATAAATGGCTGATACATTCTAAAAGCTATGCGTACATTTTTATCTAATAATCTTTTTCTAATATCTTTGCATTTTTTTTATTCCGTTAATGCTTACAACCCCAAAGGGCAAAACTGTACCTACAAAAGAGTTTAATTGTATCATTTAAAAGGTAGCTACTTCTCTTCTCCTGGTAGTGACAAAAAGGAAGAAATAGGTCGACCTGCTTACTGATTTTCTCCGTATATTTAAACCAGGATATATCAGTTATATTAACAATTTTAAAAGTTATGCAAAAGTTTCTAGTAAAGGTGATTCTTCATTTTATGGTTCTGTATCTTGAGAAATTCTTTGAAGTAGAACTCATTATTGCTGTTGTATTTCCTAATTAATTGTGAATACAGAGTGCTGGAACAGATACTACAGGTGTGGTCTTTATGATCAGTTTCACCACATGTACATTGGTCGTGTTGAAAGTTTAAAATGCCTTGGTCAGTTGCTTAATTTAGTTCTATTTGAGAAGATAAAGATCACTTAATTATGAAATATAAAAAGACTGAAGGGAAGTTGGTAGTATGGGACAGTTCACTTCAGCATGTGAAGGATATCCTCTCAAGAGGAGCAAAGGGATTGTATTTGGATTTTGTTATTATTGATTGCTGTCACTGCAGCAACAAAGAGCAGGTACTCTACAGATGTGATATAGAAAATGGTTAAAACAAAGCTTGTATCTTCCTTCCTGGTCTATTTAATAGATACCCACAAAGTTGGAAAAAATAAAAGAAAAGCTATCCCCTCTTTTTCTAAACTAAAGCTATTTTCAGCTAGCAATCCTGTAGCACACTCAAGAGATAGCATTATGTGGATAATGTAGAAGTATCATACCTCTCAAGTAAATGAACACTTATCTTATCCCATGCAGCCATGAAAAGGTAATTGGAGTCCAAAGTGTAAAGTATAATGGAAGGTTATTGAGGCATTTTGAAATGGTTGGGCTAGATTTTACGCTACATGTGTGATAACATTCTTTATGGCCTGGAATCTTTTGTGTAAGTTTGCTTTTGGAATTTAATAAGCCTACAGATAGGATTTTGGAAGTTATTTGTTCCCTCTCAAGAATCCGAAGATGTTACCTCTCTGATCCCCAGGGAAACTGATACTACTAAATGAGAACCATTTTAGTATCATTTTGGTTATTTTTAGTTACAGCATTAAAAAAACAATAAATAAGGCAGTCTGCCTTTGGCGTTTTTCTCAAGGTGTAGGATCTCAGTTCCCAAAACTAGGGGCTGAAGAGCTCTGATGAAAAGGTCAGAACTGCAGCCATGCGTCCAGGAATTCCAGCCCCTTAGTTTAATGAACTGAATTGTGCTTTCATAAGATCTAAATCATAAGCATTACTTTACTAGCTACCTTACAGAAATAGATGAATCCCTTCTTCAAAGGGATCAGAGAATGCATTAATTTGTTATTGCTTTTTGCCTAAAGATATTCTAAGCCTAGCATCATTTAAGATAAAGAAAAACCCCAGCTATTGAATTTCGTTAAATTTTGTTGTGTCCATTTCTAAGAGTATCTAAATCATTATGCATTGATTATCTACTGTTCACTCTTAACTCAGTAGAAGAGGGAAACAGAACTATGTGAACACATGCCAGGCAATGCACAGGGCTCCCTGCATGCATCGTCTCTACTTGAATCTGGGTTCAACATGAGCTGAACATAAAGATAATTTGTTTTTCTTTTTATTATATTTGTGATATGTGATTATTTGTGAAAATTTAAGGAATACAAAAATTACCAAAAAAGGAAACTGAGTTTTCTCTGAAACGCAGAACCTTACGTGCATTCTTGACCCAACTGCTCACAATTCTCATGGGACTTGGATAAATTACTCTCTTTTCTAGTTTCAATCATTTTCTTCACTCTTTTCCCACTTCAGCCTACAGGTGTTCTCTAATCTTCCAAACACTAACAACAGTTTTTCTTCCGTTAAAAAAAAATCTCTTGTTGATTCTGAATTTCTCCTCCTTTCTCCTTACTACCAAACTTTTGGAGGTTGTTGTCTACAGCCCATTTTGATTTAATGCTTCTGATTCATGCCTCGATATACAGTAGGCTAGCAATTCTTTCCACACTCAATGAAAACTATTCTTATAAAAGTTACAGAAGTCCATCTAACTGCCACATAGTTCTTATTTTGCCCCCTTGTAGACTGTGGTACATTCTAAAAAAATTTTCCCTCAGTTTTATGTATACATACATATATATATGTGTGTATACATACATATATATATGTGTGTATATACACATATATATACACACACACATACACACACACTACACACATACACACACATATATATATACACACACATATATACACACATTCACACACACTACTTTCTTCTAGTTCTCCTTCTTATACTTTTATTGTTGGTTCTCAGACCTGGTTATATGGTTTGGCTGCATCCCCAATCAAATCTCATCTTGAATTTTATCTCCCATAATCCCCACATGTAGTGGGAAGGACCTGGTGGGAGCTAATTGAATCATGGGGGTAGGTTTTTCCCATACTGTTCTCGTGATAGTGAATAAGTCTCATGAAATCTGATGGTTTTACAAAGGGCATTTCCCCTGCACACACTCTCTTGCCTGCCACAAAGTAAGACGTGCCTTTGCTCCTACTTCACCTTCCACCATGATTGTGAGGCCTCCTGAGCCCTGTGGAACATTTAACCTCCTTTTCTTTACAAATTACCCAGTTTGGATATGTCTTTATTAGCAGCATGAGAAAAGATGAATACACCTGGGTTCTTTTTGTAATCAAGTATCTTAAGTGTCTTATATATTGATGTATCCCCTACTTTCTCATTTCTCCTTTGTCTCAGAATCTCACTCTAATCGATGTCATCTATTGCCATGTCTCAATACTATTCTCTATGCTGGAAATCATCAATACCATTCTCTATGTCGTCAATACCATTCTCTATGCTGGAAATCTATTCTGAGAAACATATTACTCACTTGGATACTTAATGAATAACTCATATGTACAATGTCCCCAATATGTTATTTGTGAAACATATCATTTGAGGCTGCCCTTTTCCAGATGCCCATTCCTAAACATGTTTTGCCTTCATCCTGCTTTGAAAAGAGTCAAATTACCTGGAGCTATAGTCCTTGTATAGTTCTCAAGATTTTAATCTTGAGGCCAAAGACAAACATCATAAGGAGAGTGGATGCAAAAGATGGAAAGAGTCTGTATCTCCAAAGGCATCACTGAATAACAGGACAACTTCCAACACCTGACAGTATCTGGACTTCATTTATGAAAACAAAACAAATCTTTATTGTTTCCACAGAAAAGGCAAGGCAGGGCAGAGTAGACAGTTTAGAACTCACTGATTTAAATAATTTCAGCAGGGCTGAAGATGTTAACATGGTGCCTATTTGCCTGCTACCTGGTACTGAGATGATTAAGGTGAGGAACAGTGCTGCTTAGAGAGTAGGGCCAGACAGAGAAGGGAATGACTCTGGATTGGTTAGCTTGCATAACAAAAGCATGCCCTGACTTGATCCTTCACAATCTTAGCTGTCCTTGGGAAAAGTTGTATTTCCCTGGCCAGAAAGACTTTTGATATGTCAAAACATCACAATATACAGAAAACAAAAATTATAAACAATGAGAAATCAATTACTCCATGCAAATAATTTAAAAAATGAACTGAAAGTTGGAACCAGCAAAGGAGTGTCAACAGAAGGTAGAAATTTTATAATGATGCTTGAGAGAGTGATATAAAGACAGCTCAGGAAAAATAAATGTTAGCATAGAACTGTAGTTTTGTTAGTAAATTGAAAGCTAAGTTACTGATAAAAGAACCTGATGTTTCAATGCTACAACTCTAGAAGCACAGTGGCATGTCCTATGGTGGTTTGAGTATTTAATTCTACATGTTACAACCAGAAAGGAATTGGGTATTTAGAAAGGAAGCTAGTCCCAGCTACTCAGGAGGCTGAGGAAGGAGAAATGCTTGAACCCGGAAGGCAGAGGTTGCAGTGAGTGGAGATCACGCCGCTGTACTCCAGCCTGGGCAACAGAGCAAGACTCTGTTAAAAAAAAAAAAAAAAAAAAAAAAAAAAAAAGCTAGCCTGGAAAATGTATCTTAGAGTTATTCTAAGAGAATTATTTTTAATTCCTTTCAAGTATAACAATGAAGAGCAGTTCCTGGCTTCCTCCCTTTAGAGAGTAATCACAGGGGAAAAAAAATCAATCCTCTCATTGCTTTACTTAGTCTGGATTTTGGAGCTCACCTGAGAATAAAAAGTTTGACCCTGGTGGACATAGGAGGTGAGACTCACAATATAAGCAGAATTCCAGAATAAAAATATCACAGGAAGCACCAAAGTTGAGTTATTCAGGACCTACAGACTATTTTACACTATGACTTCACAACTTGAGTTTTGGGATCAATTTCCAGGAAAGAAGCAACTTTAGTTTATAGACTCTGATGTGTCATATATACTCACAAAGTATTCTCTCTTAACCCCACACATTAAAGTGAGAGCTCTATTATTTGTATCCAGAGAGCATGCAAGAAGCACAAAGTTTAGCACCACAAAATGCACTGCTCTATGTCCTGCTGAAACACTTTAGGATTGGCCAGGATTGGCCTATTGATTTATTGTTTGGGATGAGCAAAGTAGCAAGAAAGGGATAGGGCAAACAGCCCAGGAGACCAAAGCTTTTGATTTATTGACAAAACAAGTGTAGGCTTCTGGCCACTCTCAAAGCGACACCTTTATAAACCGGAGTTTGTTTCTATTCCGGATAACCTTGAGGACAAGTGAGTATGTCTGTTCTCCAAATCCTAGAGCCTAGTGAGGGCTGTAATCAGACACAGATCTGCCATTAATGAACAGCGAAGCTTTCTGTGCTACTTTCATAGCAGTGAGACACAGTGTTTCTAATCAGCTGAGAAACTAATTTCTACCTTAATTCCAGTAAAATGAAAGGGTGCTTTTTCGTGGATAAGTTCCCAATAAAAAAGCTCTCGTATGGCATTGCTAGGGCTTCGGTGTTTGTCCCCTCCAAACCTCATGTTGAAATTTGATCTCCAGGTTGCAAGTGGAGCCTGCTGGTGGGGAATTGGGTCATGGGGGCAGATTCCTCACGCATAGATTAGTGCCTTCCCTCAGGGGTAAATGAGTTTTCATTCTCTTAGTTCCCTGAGAGCTGGTTGTTAAAAAGAGCCAGGTACATCCTTTCTCTCTGGCTTCCTCCCTTGCCATGTCCCTGGACACTCTAACTTCCCTTTGCCTTCTGCCATGAGTGTAAGCAGCTCAATGTTTAATTGGTCTGGGACTCTGAAAACTAGGAGGTTTATGATTGGGCATTTCTCACCCAATGCCCAATATTGAACTTCCTAGTTGTCAGAGTCATTAACCAATTAAACCTTTTCTCTTTATGAATTAGTTTCAAGTATTCCTATATAGCAGCACAAAATGGACTAAGACAGGTATGTATATCATGATAGCTTCAAAAAGAGTGTAATTTGTATTCTTTAAGTATTTGAAACTTTGAACTTTACAGTTTATGAGTGTATCTGTAATTATAAGGATTTAATCATAATAAGCATTGTTTTTGAAACCTCATAATAAGTTTAACCCCTTTAGACAAATTATAAGTAATCATTATTAATATTTTCCTTGGAGTTTTCCTGTAGCCATGTTTGCTCTTTCCAAGTTTAATGTCCTAAAGATAAAAGAACATAATAGCTAAGGTTACACGCTTTGCTGTTTTAACCCACTGCCTGGGTTTTAATCTTGGTTTAAATACTGTACTTACTGGCTGTGTAACCCCAATCAAGCAGGTAAGTTCTCTGTGCCTCAGTTTTCTCATCTGTAAAGTGTGACTAATAATATTATCTCTTCTTAGAGCTATTGAAAAAATTACATAAGGTAACATAGGCAAAAGTACTTGATACATAATGCAGTACTTGGTAACTGTTTATTGCAATTATCAGTTTCTGAGAATTATTTTATAAAATCCCTGAGTAAAATCAATTGTATTAAAGCTCCACAGCAGATCAGTTCTGTGGCAGTAGAGGTAAGGCTTTAAGATGGAATATTAACTTTATTTATTTTATTTTATTTTATTTTTTTAGAAGAAATATACCTCAAAATTTTATTTATTTATTTATTTATTTATTTATTTATTTATTATTATTATTACACTTTAAGTTCTAGGGTACATGTGCATAATGTGCAGGTTTGTAACATCTGTATACTTGTGCCATGTTGGTGTGCCGCACCCATCAACACGTCAGCACCCATCAACTCGTCATTTACATCAGGTATAACACCCAATGCAATCCCTCCCCCCTCCCCCCTCCCCCCTCCCCATGATAGGCCCCGGTGTGTGATGTCCCCCTTCCTGAGTCCAAGTGATCTCATTGTTCAGTTCCCACCTATGAGTGAGAACATGCGGTGTTTGGTTTTCTGTTCTTGTGATAGTTTGCTAAGAATGATGGTTTCCAGCTGCATCCATGTCCCTACAAAGGACACAAACTCATCCTTTTTTATGGCTGCATAGTATTCCATGGTGAATATGTGCCACATTTTCTTAATCCAGTCTGTCACTAATGGACATTTGGGTTGATTCCAAGTCTTTGCTATTGTGAATAGTGCCGCAATAAACATACGTGTGCATGTGTCTTTATAGCAGCATGATTTATAATCCTTTGGGTATATACCCAGTAATGGGATGGCTGGGTCATATGGTACATCTAGTTCTAGATCCTTGAGGAATCGCCATACTGTTTTCCATAATGGTTGAACTAGTTTACAATCCCACCAACAGTGTAAAAGTGTTCCTATTTCTCCACATCCTCTCCAGCACCTGTTGTTTCCTGAATTTTTAATGATCGGCATTCTAACTGGTGTGAGATGGTATCTCATTGTGGTTTTGATTTGCATTT